>NW_015387129.1:316151-368252 GCF_001527695.2 Protobothrops mucrosquamatus | reverse complement strand
AGCACTGCCAAAAGTTAAATTGTATTCCCCAGCCCCCTTACCCTCTCATCTTTTTATTCTCAGTGAAAAGAAATAATAGCCTATATACCTAGAATACATAGAAGTGTTCTTAGTATATGTAAAAGAACAAACATGAACATAATAAAATCAATATGAAATAAATAAATAGGTACTGCAAAAGGCTGCATATTGTATTTACTGTACTCCCTTGGGGTGAATCCTACTAACTCAAAAAAGTTTATTTCTGCATAGACTCATAGATTTGCAGTGTACACCACAATTCTGTACTGTAGTCAACTGCCAGGTAACTGATGTTTCCTCTGTTTTTACGCTTTGAGAACTGACAAGCTACTTCATATGAATTATCGGAATAATCTACTATTATATTCTACTTACAAAAGATTGTTCAGATATATTACTTTCAAGCACTTTGAATATTCTAGAGCATAGGTAGTCCTCAACCTACAACCACAATTGAGCCCAACATTTATGTTGCTAAGTGAGAAATTTGTTAAGTGAGTTTTATTTACAACTTTTCTTGCCATGTTTGTTAAGCGAACCACTGTAATTAAGTTAGTACGATTGTTAACTGAATCTGGCTTTCTCCTTGACTTTGCTTGTCAGAAGTTTGCAAAAGATGATCACATGATCATCTTAAGTATGAACCAGATGTCAAGCATCCGAATGTAAATCACATGGCCATGGGGATGGTGCAATGGTCATAAATGTGAAAAATGGTCATTCATCATTTTTTTCAGTGCTACTGTAACTTTGAATGGTCATAAATAAACTGTTGTAAGTCGAGGACTACCTACTTTATACAGTAACCGAATATTACCTACCATTCTAAGAGACAACAGCCCTCCAGCTCATCAACACAAGCCTATTATTTATCAGACTCAATACCTTAGATCAGTGGTTCTCAACCTTTTTAATGCCGCGACCCCCAACCGGTCGTAAGTCGAGGACTAAACCGGTCATAAGTCGAGGACTAAACCGGTCGTAAGTTAAGGACTACCCAACCGGTCATAAGTCGAGGACTTTCCCTGCCCGGGAGCGCCGCACATGCGTGGTTCCGCCCCCTGCGCCGGCCAAGGCATAGCTGGGAAGCGGCAGAGACGGAGCAGGCCAACCACCAGCTGGCCCAGCTCAAGGGAGGTAAGGCACCCGCCAGAAAAGGGAAAAAAATGGCGGACAGCCTTGCTTGGTGACCCCCGTGAAATGGTCGATCGACCCCAAATGGGGTCGCGACCCACAGGTTGAGAACCGCTGCCTTAGATCATTGTTTGCTTTAATATTCACAGAACTGAACCTGGGATTTTCTCCAAGGAATCTTGAAAGGAGCTAGAAGGCCAAAGCAGCAAAGACAATATTACAGACCAGCTCCTTATCTATTTTTATTTATTTGTATCCTTCACTATTTTTACAAATAACTCAAGGCAGCAAGCACAACCAACACATCTTCCTCCTCCTCTAACCACATATTGCCACTTTTCCTTCCATTTGAGCCAAGAGGAGATCCTTATCATATTCTCACATTATACTGTAGCTTTATTATTGTAATTCGATTTTTTTTCTATAATCCTACATTGATGGTCATTTTCCATCTTGACAGGTTAAAAAAAATCTGTGCAAAAATAAATCCCTAGAAAGGCCCTCAAGTCAGGCTCAGTTCCTGGCAACTGTATCCTTAACTGCTTTCTTGACTTTCTTGTACAGAAAACTTTATTTTTTAATTGCAAGCTCATTAACTGTGATTTTATGGTTATGTCAACCAGGATTTACAGAATTTACCCAATTGGCTGGGTTTGTTTTAAACAATGAACCATAAACTAACCATAGAAGTCATACTTGCATAAGACTAAGCAAGGTAATTAGTTATTAAAGCCACAAGTATCATCTGAATTGGGACAAAACACTGAATAGTTATGACGGAAAATCTAAACCACACTTTGGAAGGTGGGTAATGATAAGCAACTTACCTCCAAAATAGCCCTCTCTTCTAGGTTTAGAGAGAGCTGGAAGCCTAGTATCCCTAGGCTTCCAGCTCTCTTCCATTCTTCAGACATGAAGATGGGAGGCCAAGATAGCTACTAAATGGAATTTCTCCAACCCCAATATTATAGAAACAGAAAAGGGATGAAGGGAATCAAAGTCTTCCCCTACCCTACCTACCATCAGGCCAGAATAGAAATATTTTTAACTGCAAAAAAAGTAGATACTGACAGTCATAAATGTGTCTGGAAGGCCAGCCTAAGATGGCCCCTCTCAGTATAAGCAAAGCTGAAATTTGGTTGTAGTGCTCTTTAGTTTAGTTCAGTGCTCTATACCTGGGCACATGTTTATTCGTAAATAGTACTGAAATAACTTACAAATGGTAACCAACAATGGCCATTGATTTCTGGAATTGAGAATGATTGCTTTGGAGTTTCCTCAAAAAGTCATAGCTTCAGATTGGCTGAAAGTTTCAATAAATGACTAACAACTTTGTTGGATGTTTATGAATAAATCAATTAGAAATTTTATTTCAAGCTATAAGTGTGTGGGGGGGAGATCCAGACTTAAATAAAAATAGCATGTGATCTTAAACTTACGTAGGACCTTAAACTTGCTCCAGCTAGCAGTGATTTCCTTAGGTTGCGAGCAAATCTCTTTCCAACCTTGTCAACAGGCGTGTATTTTTTTCCCCTCTCTATGCTTATTCTCTACCCTCCCCAAGAGCAAAGGCCATGCTTTGCTACTTATGTTAAGGATTCGCCGTTTTAACTGGAGTCGGGTGATTATTATTTTTTTTCAAAATGAAGGGTTCCCCCAGACATGCATTTTGCTTCGATTCAGGAGGCGCATTCACTCGCATTTAACTTCATCTCCTCTTACGTAGCCTAATTATTTGGGTTCAGACGCTGCTGAACCATAAAGGAAGTGCACGGGCAGGATTAATTCAATGTATCAGACTAAAATGGGATTGATTTGCTTAGAGTTCAGGATGTCGTGCAAAAATACCCACATCTGGGGTTAAGCATCTTAACCCCAGCTGTGGGGCCAGAAATCTTTCTTGAAAGAAGTTTTCCCTGTTGTAACGCATATTCGACGAACCTGCGGAGTAAAAAAAAAAAAAAAATCCAATACCTGATATCCTTTCTCTTCCCGGGCAGAACTTGCAAGATCTTGTTTCCACTCCAGCCATAGAGAAATTAAACGCAAGCTCAGGGAACCTGGTAGGTCCCACCTCTAGGAGCCTCTGAATGGCCATAACCCACGCCACTCACACGCACCCTCTCTTTCCCCTCCCCCGCTGCCGTTTCGACCGTTGACCAGCCTCAGAATCTCTTTGGAGCTCCACCCCTAGAAAGCTTGCCTCCCAGTTTAAGGCTGGCGATTAGCTGCTGAGCCTATCACTCACTTTTATCCCGCATGTTGATTGGCCAAGCGTGGAAAGCAGGGCGGATAAGAGTGGTGGTGGGGGGGGAAAGGGCCAAGAGTCGCTGGTGTTTACTGGGCGTGAGGTGAAGAGCGAGGGATTGTTGAGCGAGTAGAGGAGCTGCAGCTCTTCATCCGTACTTCACCCTCAACTTGGGTACTGGAGTTTCCCACTCTCGGAAACCTCTGCCGCTATGGGACTGCGGAAGAAAAACAAGAGTCCGCCAGTCTTGAGCCATGAGTTCGTTATCCAGAACCACGCGGATGCTGTGTCCTGCCTGGCCATGGGCCTCCTGTTGGGGCTCATGTTCGAGGTATCCTTACTATACAGGGCCGGGGAGGAAGCGGCAGCGCGCGGGCTCGAGGCACGCCCCCTTTCCTCCCTCCCCTCCCCGGTTCAAGTGCGGCCCCGCCCTTCTCTCGAGCTCTGGCGCTTCCTCCTCTCCTGTTACTGTTTTCCCTCAGGCTGCTCATTCTCACGGTCGCGCTCCCCTCTTACGTGCTGACGTACATAAGGCGTATCCTGTGCGAGGCTTCTTGGCAAAGGCCGAGCCTCAACGTCTAAGGCTCTAAGCTCTAACCGCTAGGCATCCTGGCTGGGTTCTCTTCGCCGCCGCCGCCAAAGAGCAGGGGAATTAAAGTGGCAGTCTCACTGAGGAGATAATTTGCAAGCCAGCCAAGCCGCTTTCGAAGGCTGCGGGGCGGGGGGGGGGGGAATAAAATATCATGGACCAATTTGCGATACCTGTAGAAAAATAGTTGAGTCTTTCGTTATTCCACAGAGAAGGAAATGGGTCTCGTTTAATATCGTACTAAAAAAATCATATGAAATGGGATGTACAGTGGTCTTTTTCCCACTTGTGTCCTCTTGTTTCCCTTTAGAACTGGTGACGGTGTTAGGACTCGGTCCTAGTACTAAATTTCAGCCCTGGAATACAATCCTGGGTTTCATATAAAAAAATGAAATGTTCTGAGAAGATGAAGAATGATTTCCCAAAACGGGTGGGTGGCTGGTTTAGGAAGAGTTTATAGATTGTAAGTTAAGTATCATAAACAGTCTAGACTCTAGAGCAGTGGTTCTCAACCTGTGGGTCGCGACCCCATTTGGGGTCGATCGACCATTTCTTGGGGGTCGCCAAGCAAGGCTGTCCGCCATTTTTTTCCCCTTTTCCGGCGGGTGCCTTACCTCCCTTGGGCTGGGCCAGCTGGTGGTCGGCCTGCTCCGTCTCTGCCGCTTGCCAGCTACGCCTCGGCCGGCGCAGGGGGCGGAACCACGCATGCGCAGCGCTCCCGGGCAGGGAAAGTCCTTGACTTACGACCGGTTGGGTAGTCCTTGACTTACGACCGGTTTAGTCCTCAACTTACAACCAGTTTAGTCCTCGACTTATGACCGGTTGGGGTCACGGCATTAAAAAGGTTGAGAACCACTGCTCTAGAGTGTGATATTGCTCCTACTGGGCTTATGTGATTATGCTTGGGGTTTGGTCCTTATGAATAAGCAGTAGCGTTAGGCATACTGCTGATCTTAATTGGTTTGATAGCTACTAATAGTAGATAATTCCACTGGAGAGCTTGGCGTTTGGTGAGTTTGACCATATTTATTTGGAACAAGATAAATCTCTTACAGACCCAATGGTGTATAGGAGAGTTAATGCTGATATTAAGAATTAAGTGGACTATTTTTTGCTTACACATTTCATTGGCAGAGACTAATCTTGACAGCAAGATACAAATGCAAGGTACTTATCCAATTGCATCCCCTATGACAATCACAGTCTCATGTCTTGCTGATAAGCTTATAAACAGTCACATCTCAGGGGTGTCTAAATTTACATAATGATATTCACTCCCTGAGTCACCAAGCCACAGAATGCAATTGGAAGTTTAATACCCGAATATTAAATATGGACGGACTGCCACAAGTATAAATTTGTTTCTTTAAATAAAAAGCTGTTATGAGTGATTAATTAAAAATGAAGCCTTGAACAATGCTAGGATTTATAGAAAACAGGAAGATAAATATATAATAAATTTGGTTTATATATGAAACCATGTCTTTTTAAGGCTTTCCCTGAATCGTGTTTCCCCTTTCCTCCACTATTAATTTGAAACTTATTATATGTTTTTTAAGTTGTTTTGTCATGTTGTTAATATTCTTCAAATGCAAACTGGGCCATATCTGAACTAAAGTAAAATTGGTGCTAAGAAATCCAAAGATCAGTCTGTTGAAGGAATTAAGCTTAGTTTAGGAAGAACTGAAATAATGATATAATTGGAGAACCTAATAAAATATTTGAAGAATTATCACAGGGATTGGCAGTCTTTTCGGATGCTGGCTGTTGGCTGCTACATAGAAAGTAGAGCAAGATTCTGACAAAAAGAAAAGGATTTCAATGCACTTTAGAATTTCTTTACCCAGGTTCTTCAACAGTGGAACAGGTGGCCTTGGCTTGCTAGTAGAATCTCTTTTGTTAGACATTTATAAGCAGAAACTAAAAACAGTCTTTCCTAATCCAGACATAGTTAATTGTATGAACTTCCCAGAATTCTCAGCAATGGCTGTGTTGACTGAGGAATTCAAAGAATTAAACTTTATGCATTTATGTTAGGAAACACTAAGGTATAAATTCCCACATTTGACAAGAGGTTGATGTAGATCAGGGGTGTCAAACTGCCGGCCCACGGGCTGGTTTCATCATACCAGAGCCACGCCCACCCCATTGCCGGCAATGGCGAAAAAGCTCCGATACGTTGCGTGACGTCGCGAGTTTGACATGCTTGATGTAGATAAATGGTTCTTAAAACATTTTAGTTTCATTCATTCATTCAAACTAAACATTTTAGTTATGTTCTTAAAAATGATTGAGGACCCCGAAGAGCTTTGACTTTGTGCATTATATCTATTCATATTTACACTACTAGGAATTAAGAGTGAGTCATGTATTTATATGAAGATCTATAGAACTCTCCAGACCACATTTTGAGAACCACTGATCCAGATGAATCCAGTTCTGTGTTACTCCAAAAAATTAATTGTTTTTGAGAGGGAACTCAAGTTGGCATAATGGGATATATCTTCTACTTTGTCCCCACAATAATAAATATGGTAAATTTGAATAAGAGAATGATTGACCCAAAGTTATTTTGTGATCATCTAATATCTTAACTAGTAGATTGTATTGGTTTCAGTTATCATAAAATTACTTATCCAAAATGGAACTTAGTACAAGTAGTCCTAAATTTATGACCAGAATTAGGCCCAATATTTCTGTTGCTAAGTGAGACATTTGTTAAGTGAATTTTGCCTCATTTTACAACTTTTCTTGCCACATTTGTTAAGTGAATCACTGCAAGTGTTAGTACCATGTTTGTTAAGTGAATCTGAATTCCCCATTGACTTTGCTTATCAAAAGGTCACAAAAGGAGATCACGATCCTAGGACAATGCAACCATTATAAATATGGATCAGTTGCAAGGTGTCTCAATTTTGATCGCGTGACTGTTGGGATGCTGCAATTGTCATAAGTTTGAAAAATGGTCATAAGTCTTTTTTCAGTGCCGTTTAACTTTGAATGGTCACTAAATGAACTGTTGTAAGTTGAGGATTACCTGTGTATCAGTTGATACCATCTTTGATGCTCATTGATCACCTTGGCCCTTTCAACTTTTTGATTTATTTTCAGAAATTATTTTAATTAAAAGAATAATTGGCATGTCACAAAGACTGGTTGAAACTTTATTGCCACTAATGCTTCTGGGCTACTTATTTAAAAATATCACTGAAGGAGCTATAGTTCAAAGCATTATATGCAAGCTGTGCAGAAAAACAATGTGAACAATAATAGCAAGAAGCATTTAGGTAGAAGGGATTGCAAATAGCTGTCTTAATTGGTTCTTTTTCCCATTACTACCATTTGAGAATGAGAAAATCTTTTTATTTTTTATTTTTTAATTGTACTCATTTGTAAGATTATAGATGTATGACCACCCATCTTAGAACCGGAACTCTGGATGGCTCACAACCATTGCATTTTTATGTACTCTAAATTATATTTATACACACTATGTATTCTTTCAAGTTCTTTTTCCTCTCTTATTAGCCAATAGTATTGTGTTACATGATTGATTGCATGTACATACAGTATATGCGTATCAAATGTTATTCTGAAAAGAAATAAGATACCAATGAATTAACTGGATATAAGACTCCAAGATGAAACAGTTGAGATTAAGGATAGGTGACTTCCAGATAATTCTACAAATGACTTAAATATTTCTCAGTAATTCCAAATCAGAATGTGTGTGAAGCTCAGAAGAGGAGTTGAAAGTTTGTAGGTGCAACAGGGTAGATAGTGGCAGAGTGCAGGCCAGCAAAAAGGCAGAGATGGGGGGGGGCAGCATTGCAACAGCTATAATTTCAAGGATCCGCTGTAACTACCATTTTGTTCAGCACTGTAGTAACTTTGGTCACTGAACAAATGCACAGCCATCAAACCAAGAGCACTTTCAAACAGTATGGTATTTAGGTTGACATAGAGACACTTGCTAACATCAAATCCTTAAAATGATTGGCCTAGAATAAAAGGCTTTCCGACTAGACAAATACCCAACAGTAGTCCTGACACAGGGCCAAAGAACAGCCTCAACCAGAGAGATTTGAGCTCCTGAATTCTATTGTAAAACACAGGCAATTCCATTAAATGCATTAAAATATCACACATACTGTATTTGATTGCCAGCTATACACCTCAGCCAAAGGGCAGCATTTAGAGCCACTAATCAACAGGACAGCTCACTTGGACCCCATCAATAGGCTGCCTTACTTCTTTCAAGATACATATGTGTGGGCAGTAAAAAAGACTGACAGGTTTATAGCTGAAGTCATTCATCAGATAACTTCTTAATTAGATCATTTTGAAGTTAATTGTCAAGGTGGTGATCTTATTTGAATATTTTACTGAACAGCTTTTCTGTGTCCTGATATCTTTTATTTGTATCCTGACTGATATGTTGTATTTATTTTACATTGCATTTTATTATATAAATACTATATTGTGATTCAGTATGATTGCTTGATTAATCAATAAGCAAGGAAAAATATGCAACAGTTTGTATTATTAGTCTTGATAATTATACTTTCAAAACCTATGTCTCAGATCTGATCCTTTAGTAGTCAATAAGATCATCTCCAGTCTTGTTCAGTTCTTAAATTGGCAGTTTTGTTAGGCTATAGAAATGCCATCACTGCTGGGAGGAATTCTACAACAATGAAACTTAAATAGTTGCAGCAATCATAATAAATATAAATTTTAATAGCAACTTCAGAAAAAGTGTATAGCAAAGAGATTAATAACTTATTTTTCTCTGTTTTAAATTTTAGGTTACATCCAAATATGCCATCATGTTTATAACTGTACAATACAATGTTACATACAACATAGGTAAATATAAAATCTGTTCTATGTCTAGTTTTCATTTTTAAAAATATTTTTCAGTAATGTCTTCTACATGTTTACTCAGACATTCTCTTAGATTATTCACCTCCAAATGTATATATGTGCATGTGTAGGTGTGCTAGATTATATGTAGGGTTGCGGTCTTAAATGATTTTGCCTAAATGCTACTGTATAGCCTGATTCTCTGCATTTTTATTACAAAATTCTGTTGTGCTGTTTTTCTCCAAATAATGAATATGTTATAAAAACATATTAAAGGATGTACAACATGAATTTATAGATTTTAAATCAGAATTTATTGCAGAGATGTAAGGGGAAAACACTGTTGAAAATTTGTTTTCTGCATGTTCTCCTGCTGTATAATAAGATTCTAAGTATAGCCTGTACTGCTATTAATAGTAAGATATTGTGCATTTCAGATGATGGATCTGACCCAGTTCATTTCTATGAGTATGGTCCAAAAGACATGGCCACCATCTTCTTCTACATGCTTATAGCCATTATTTTGCATGCAGTGATTCAGGAATATATACTAGATGTAAGTTTACAATTATTAGATAAATGTGAATATGTGAAATCAATTCAGTTCCAATTTCTTCAAGATGCACTTATTAAATAATATGCTCTACTATTGGATATGAAAGATATAAGATCCCATTTGATATAGTAGTTAAAGTACTGGACTGAAAATCGAGATATCAGAAAATCTAGTCCTCTCTTAGGCATGAAAGCTGATTGAGTAACTTTGGGCCAATCCCTTAGCTTCAGTTCAACCCAGCACAAAGGGTAATGGTTGTGGAAAAAAATAGAAATGTGAGCATGTAATAGTGCCTTGAATGTGAAAGCATCTTAAGAGTAATTTTAAATAGCACAGCTTTAAATATTCGGTTTTAATTGGTTTTACTTGGGTGGGGTTGTAAATGTGTTTATGTTTTTTAATATGTTGTGAGCCGCCCTGAGTCCCGTTGGGAGAAGGGCGGGATATAAATCAAATAAAATAAATAAAATAAATAAATAAATAGTATAGAGCAGTGGTGGCAAACCTATGGCACGCGTGCCAGAGGTGGCACTCAGAGCCCTCTCTGTGGGCACGCGTGCTGCCGCCAGCAGCTCACACAGGTCCATTAGGCCGTCGCTGCTGCCCAGAAGAGCGGCCCCACCTCGCCTCCTGCCCACCACTCCACCCGCCAGAGACCCCTTGGATCTCCCCCAACCCTGCTGGCCCCCACAGGCCTCCATCCCATGAGCAACATCGAGGTGGCCATGCTCACCCAAGCCACACCCAGTCTGCTGTGACCATCACAGCCACGCCCACCCAGTGAGCCACGCCCACCTGTCCCCCCTGAGGGCACCACAATGCTGATGCAGCCCTGGCACTTTGCAACAAATAAGTGGATTTTGGATTGCGGTTTGGGCACTCGGTCTCTAAAAGGTTCACCATCATTGGTATGGAGCACAGGTGTCAAACTCGCCTGTCAAGTGACGTGTCGCAACTATTCTGTCCCCCGTCCGACTCACACCCCCCAACCAGTCAGCCGAGGGCTAAAAGACTGCTCAGCACTGCCAAACACAGATAAACACTTGGCAGCAACTCCGTGGCTGCCTGCCAAGATCTTTACTGATAACTCACAGTACAAATACAAATCAAGTCCAGGATAATTCCGGAGTGCTACAACAGAAGATTCAGTATTGTTCGTCACAAGAGTTTCAAACGGCACACCCCTTGCTTATATAGCCTGTGGGGTGTGGCCCAGTGACTCAGCTGAAATCTCTGGCACGACGTTTTAGCTGCTGCGCACGTTTGTCCCTCCGATGCTGGCGTGGATCCAGCCAAGACGTATCCTCCTCAGAGTCCGACACACCTGGCTCCTGGCCAATCCCAGAAGCACCTGGCTCCTGGCCGATCCCAGAAACACCTGGCTCCTGGCCAATCTCCTCTCCGTCGGAAGACTCCGAAGGCCGCACCAGAGGGGAAGGTCCTGGAGAGGGAGGCCTGGCCATCTCCTCTCCTTCATGTTCAGAGCCTTCCTCCTCCGATGATAGGGACCCACAGGACGGAGCCACAACAGCAACACATCGCGACTTTTTTTGCATTGCCGGAGCTGGGGTGGGTGCAGCCGGCAGTTTGACACCCCTGGTATATAGATACAAAACCAATGTCTCAATTAAGATCCAAGACAAATTCATTTGGGGCATTGTATATAGTCTTGGGTTCTAGATTGGACTGTGAAACTCAAATGCCTGTGTGGCACAAAGAGTGGTAATTTGCTTTATACGTAGTTTGTTTTTCTAATACTTAAACAGCAGCTATTAGACTATGTGGGTCATACTTTAACATTCACTTGCCTAATAAGAAATATGAAGGGAAAAGTCCAGCTTAGCATTTTGTAGTATTGGGATATAAATGCTGAACTAGAGATAATCTAGCATTCTTCTTGGGGAGGATAACATATTCACTAGAAAAAATTGAACATGATTAAATTAATACTTCTGATGTTTGTTTGTTTTTTTCCTAGAAAATTAATAGACGTCTCCACTTGTCAAAAACAAAACATAGCAAATTCAATGAGTCAGGACAACTAGCCTTTTTCTACTTATTTTCATTTGTATGGGGAGCAAGTATTTTGTCTGCAGTAAGTAAGTCAAGTTATCTTTTTGGAAATTAATTTAAATGAACATTTGCCTAAAATATATCAAATCCTTTAACCTTATATTTTTCTCCTTAGGAAGAATTTACAACAAATCCAACTTTGTTATGGAAGGATTATCCTCATTCTCATATGTTGTAAGCTTTTTTATTTGTTCTTTTATTTGTGTTAGGCATTTTGCTTGCTTGTTCAAATTAACAAACATATCTAGGTTATTAATTCCCAGGCATCTGAGTATTAGAGATGGAACATGGGCAGATCTATGAACCAATTGTCAAGGAACTATTTTTAAAGCATTTATATTAGGATATGAATGTTTTTAGACAGTGAAGTCTACAAAGTGTTAATTAGTATTAGACTCTTTTGGCATGTATATTTATGTATAAAAATGTATGTGTAAGTTTCAACTAGTCACCTGTACATTGTTCTTCCAACTGCTTGCTGCAAAAGTCTTTACAGTTAGTATCTTATATCTCTTACTGTTCTATAACTATTCACATACTTTATCTTATATTATTTTCTTTAAAAATCCTTCAATTTAAATGCAGATTCTAGTGATATTCACTGTGTATTTAACTTCTAGTCTTGATGTCCTCCTCTCTACCTGCCCATTCCTTGTCCAAAAAGAATGGATTTTTTTTTAATGTTAACACTTTCTTGAAAATGTTTGAAATACTTTATTGAGGTTTAAGTTTAGCCATTCCAAACTTGCCTTCCAATCTTAGATTACAGAGGGAAAGTGGGAGTATAAAAACAATGTATGAAGTTGTTTGAACAATTTTGGCTTACCTAAACAATTTAAAATTGGGTTCATGGCTTTTAATTCTTATGATGATTTGAATGGCAATGATAATTATTGAATGCTATGTATACAGCTTTTATATATATACTTTTCTTTTTAGTTTTCAGGTTAAATTCTTCTATATTTGCCAAATTGCCTATTGGCTCCATGCACTTCCAGAACTGTACTTCCAAAAGATTAGAAAGGTATAAATGGTAACTTTAATTCAGGCATTATATTTCTTTTATTTACTTTCATTTATAATAATATAGCATGATATTTTAAATAAGGAAAAGAAATAATGGAGAGAAAAGTACTTCCACCAACTTGGAATATATTGTTGGATAGGTAAGATAATGCAATATATTATTTTGGCTTTCAGCTTATTTATGCCCTTGTTAATGGTGCTTTTGAAAAAAAACTGATTGAAAAACTTCCTTTCAATAAGAAAGCTATTCATAAGTTATTACAATGCAAAACTGTACAGAACAAGGAAAACTAACACATATTAAAATGTTTGCTTTTATTTTTGTAACATGTTTATCTTTTCCATTCCGTATTTCTAGGAAGATATTCCAAGACAGTTGCACTATATTTGTCTTTATATTGCCCATATATCTGGTGCCTATATCTTGAAGTAAGCATTTATTTATTTATTTATTTATTATCATATTTCTAGACCTCCATCAAGGATTTATCTTTTATATTGTCCAAAATACTGTTCAATATATTACAGGTAGTCTTCAACTTATAACCATAGGCTTAGTGACCATTTAAAGTTACAACAGCACTCAAAACAGTGACTTGCAACTGTTCCTCACAATTATGACTGTCACCGCAACCCCACAATCGTGATCAAAATTTGGGCACTTGGCAACCAGATTTGCTTAACAACCATGGCAAAAAAGGTTGTAAAATTGTGTGTGATTCAATTAACACCTTACTTAGCAACCAAAATTCTGGTTTCAGTTGCAGTCGTAACTCAAAAACTATTTGTCAATATTCTATTAAAAAAATATTTAGTATTTTTGTGTCATAGTTAATCTATCGGATTTGATCATGGCTTTACAAGCCATAGAATGCTCATCCTGATAGCACAACTAATTCTCTGATATGTAAGATACACTGAACCTAATTCATTGCTGTTGAACATTGTTAATGAATGAATACTATTCAGAATGAAATATTTATTTTTACTGTTTCAGCCTTCAGCGCTTGGGTCTAATTTTGCTGATACCTCATTATCTTGTAGAGCTCATTTTTCACGCTTCACGTCTTTTCTACTTCAGTGATGAGAATAAACAGAAAGGGTAATCTTGTTTTTAAATTTTCATGTTACTGTCAGATAATTAATTTAGTTTCCTTTTTTACAGTTTTCTTAGTCCTTGTCAGCCTGTAGGTTATTATTTCTTTTACTATATTTGCAAAAATAAAAAACATTTTAGAATCAGATTACTTGAAAAACTTGTCTTCATTTAAGATTGGTCTTAAAGGTCTTGCTTGTAGTATATCACCAAGAAAGATCAAGACTTTTCACAAATAACTAAAATGATCTCTACCCATCATCCACTCTTCATTTTCAGTGGAATTTCTAAAAACATTTCCTCCAAATTTAGTTTCATGCCCTGTTGAATAATTTTGTATCAACTACTTATTTAATCCATTTTATGATTTCACTAATAAGCATTGTTTTGCTAATGTAAGACATTTTAGTGCCACTGGGGTATTTTTGTTTTTTGGGGAAAAAATTAAAAATTTTGTTCAAAAGCACTTAGCCTTCCTGAAAACTTCATACAAACATACTGATTTTGCAGACATTCTTCACAGACCTAGATTTCTCACTTGCTAAATACATGTTTGGTTATTAAGAGTACTTTTGTTCAACTAAAATTAAGATTTGAATTTTATTTGTCTTATGCCTTTAAAATGATTTGCTTTCTTCTTTGGCTTTTATTCTATGAGGTAGTTACTGTTTTTAAAAGTAATGTTTTCTGTTATAATGCCTGATGTTATGGATATGCTCTTACAATGTCTAGTAAAAGTATAAGGCTTTTTTTATTGGTCATACCCATGATACAGCTGTGCTCATATTATTTAGTGATATAAAGCAACTGATAGCGAAATAATTGTCTTTTTTTTTCAGATTTACCCTTTGGGCACTTTTATTTGTAATGGCTCGTCTTTTGACCCTGACTTTGTCAGTTCTCACCTTTGGATTTGGTCTCACAAAAGCAGAAAACTCTGGCTTTTCTGTAGCAGAAGGAAATTTCAACATACTCACAATTAGGTATAAGTTTTAACGGAATAGCTTTTTTAGAATATTCTTTACATTCACAGTAGTAGAAAATTGTGGCTAGGAAAAATAGTCTTTCTTTATTCTTATTTCTATTTAAACTACCATTTATTTTGGAAGATAACATGTAAACCTATCTCAGAAACTTTAAGTCTATTCTTATAATGTTGGTCATATTAAACAATCATAAGAATGCATTACTGTATTCTTTGTAACATATGAAACTTCAGCATTTTATGTGCCCTAATAGCAAACAAGGTACCACTGTAAACTTCATAGCTATCTTTATTTTTCCAATACATGCCTTTTTTGAGGGCAGGAAGGATGCCCTCCAATCATTATAGTTTCCTGACAACAGTCTAAACTAGCAGTTTTCTTGGCAACATTTTCAGAAGTAGTTTGCCATTTCTAAGACAGAGAGAGAGTGGCTGATTCCAAATCATCCAACTGGCTTTGTGCCTAGATCAAGATTAAATTTCAAAGCCTCTTGTTTCTAGCCTGGTACCTTAACCTCTAGACCAAATTGATTCTCAAATGCATTCAAATATATATATTCATGTTAAAGTTTTATAAATAAAACAATTTAAATAACAAAATCCAATTTTTATATATCGTCTGTTCATATACTTTCTGCCTTGAATGCTTATTGGAAAAGAAATTTTCAGCTATTTGATATAGCACATGCAAATTGGAGCAATATTGATGCAAAACACAGTTTCCAACTGTAATAGCCATGATCTTAAACATATGTCATAGTATCTAGAAATGTATGCTCTTTAAAGACATATGATATGTGCTAGCCTATGATCAGAAAGCATTTGGATTGTATGAGTAACTTTATTTTTTGGATTGTCCATCTTTAGAGATGATCTCAAAAACCATAACACTATTATTCTAACTATATAACTTTTTTATGTTAAACTAATTAGAATTAGCTGTCTGGCTGCAATTTGTTTGACTCAGGCTTGGATGATGTGGAAATTCATCAATTTCCAGTTAAAGAAATGGAGAGAACATGCACAGAATCAAATTCCTAAGAAAAAAACAAACACAAAAATTAAGTCAACAAAAAAAGAGTCCTGTAGATGTAAGTATAGCCCTCATATTTATACTGGTATCAAAATCACAAATGTACATTACTAGAGTGACAGTTGCTAGTTAAATAACACCACTTTGTTTCCTTTTTAAATATTGGATGGAGAATTGTGGTATAGAATGTTACTGTTACCTCTAAATCAGACATGTCAAACACAAGGCCCGGGGGCCGGATGCGGCCCGTGAAGTGGTTTCATGTGGCCTGCGAAGCCATCCTGGAAACAGTGAGGGAACGGCCCCCGCTGCCTTGGCCCTGGCCCAGGCCGGCCAGGAGCCAATGTACAATTTTGTGGTGGCCATCTATGCTGAAACATATTCAGTCTTAGCTCCACAAGGCCGTCTAGAAACAGCAAGGAACTAGCCCCTGCCGTGTCGGCCTCGCCCCCTGGGTGCATGCTGGGGAGGTGTCACCCTTTGTGAGGAATGAAGAAATGGACCATGTCTTGGTGCTTGCCCCAGTCCTACCCCCTTTTGCCAGAGACCTTCAGATCTGTCCCACTCCTGTCCAGGCCCCCACAGGCACCCTTGACGGGAACGATGTAGAGCTGGCCATGCCCATCCAGTAGGTCACACTCACTCCATCCACGCCCACCCAGTATGCTGCACCCACCCTGGCCACACCCACCCGGCCCCCTGAGAGCAACCGCAATGCTGATGCGGCCCTCAATGAAATTGAGTTTGACACCCCTGCTCTAAATGATCAAAATCTGACATGATTTTTATATAATACAAAGTTAAACATTTATTTACAGATAGTCATTTTTTAACAACCACAGTTGGGACTGACAACTCTGCTACTAAGTGATGCAATAGTTATTAAGACATCATATGGCTTTATGACCTCTCTTTCACCACACCTGTCAAGCCACCTGTAGTTATCTGCGATCATTAAGCAAGACCTAATTGTGAGTCGCAATGTTACTGCTGCCTTCTCAAATTGATTCTGTTAGTCGCAAGATTATTGTAAAGCATACAAATTATGATCATGTGACCATGGAATGCTGCAACACTTGTGAGCACCCACCGGCTACAAAGCGCCCACATCTTGATCGTGTGACTGGTTACACTGCAAAAGTCAAAGGACCATTCACAAAGTTACTTTTTCAGCACATTCATAACTTTGAACAGTCACTAAACCAGGCAGTTGTTAAGTGAGGACTACCTGTATTAAATTATTAAGTAACTCTGGGCAGTGTACAATGTTAAAAATATTACTAAAACTACAAGCAGAAAAACACAGGCCAGAAGCCAATACTGCACATGGGAGTGATAACACAGTCTAATCTAAGACTTGGGAAAGAGCCATATTTTAAGGGCTTTTTCAGACAGGTTTGAAATAGATCTTTGAGCAAATGTTCCTTCAGAGGGTAGGGACGACAACAGAAAGGCATGATTCCCAGTTCCAATTCATACAATTACTTATTGGATGGGATCTGGAGCATGCCAATTCTGCCCAATTATACAGGAAAGACATAAAATATGGAAGGTGACATATTTCTGCAAATTTGTATGCAGATTTACTAATTATGTACAGTTGCATACTGATTCAGAAAAAGTAACCCTTTCAGATTATTCAGGTAGAATTATTGATAGTGCCCCAAAAGGTAATTGCCTCATTAGGTGTATAATTAGCCAAGAAAGGTGTCCTCATTGGCAAACTAGCCCCACCCTCTGAGGTGCTTTCGTTCTGAGAAAATACATTCCTAGGAGTGAACAGTGATTAGAAAATTTCTTACTGCTTCTACTACTTTTTCATTATCAACGACTTTCTTCCTTCTACACTAGCCCTTTGGGAAACCATTAGAGAGTTGAGGGGAAAATCTTCATCTTATATGGGCTAAATACAGAAAGTGAAGCCAAACAAAAACTTTGGGAGTCAGTATTTCAGCCAAGTGGAAATAGGTGCTAGAAGGCCATTGGTCATCCTGGAGGTGGTTACTGGATTAACTAGAAGATCTCACCTCCACTCTATTATATATCCCTCCTCCATCTTAGCTATTTCTCGTTAATTTTAATGTATTTATTGCTTCAGTGTTGTATTGTTTTAATTTTTATACTACAGATTTATCCAATTGTAAACTACCCAGAGTTGCATGACAGCAAGATTGACAGCAAATAAATTTAATAAATCAATAAAATAAATAAAAAATAAAAAATGGTTAACTCCAGAATTTTTAATTTTTTTTGTTAAAAGTGCTAAAAAGAAATTAAGTTCAACACAATACAGTTTTAAAAATATAAAATACAGACAAAACTAATTTACTAATCTTGCCTAACCCCTCATCTAAGACTATCATTGACCCTCTCCAACCCCACCCAACTTTTCCTGCTCCAAAACCTGACTGGATCCCCTTCTTTTTCTTTATTGGCCTTTAGGGGTCAGGTGATTATTTCTTGGTCCATGAAGCCGTTTTCTGATTTAAATGGTCACTTGCTCCCCATGACATGTCAAGGCAATTCTACAGATTAAACTATATTATAACCTTTCCAGCTTCTCAAGATGTGAATATTGTTTAATGGACTCTGCTAAGCAGGTTTGAATTTGAACACAATTCTCTCAATACAGGAATCTGTACAGATATTTTTTATAAATGTTTTCAGCTAACTATAAGAATCACTTATAAGAAATGGAAATTACACAGAACTAGTCAGGGCAAGAAATACTTACAGGACTTAAAGTACAAGTTTTGGAATGATGTTTGTGGTCCTCAGATGATTTCTGAGCTAAAAAAGTTCTGTAAGGGAGAGTGGGGAAGTACATTCAAAACCCAGAATAAAAAGATTTGGAAACTATCATTTCTACCAAAAGAGTTATTATAACTGCCCCCCCTTTTTTAATTTGAATTTCCAATAACAGCACATAAATAGTACACGCTCAAGTTTGTAAAAAGATGTTATTTTTAACTTTGTACCATGTAGAGGTTGTGTCAGGTTCCATTCAATCACAGATTAAAACTAATTGTCCAGAGATGCCTAAGTTTCTGCATACAACTATTTGCTAATCCACCAATATAGGCATAAAGGAGTGATGGCTAACCCACAGTCTTCCCAATCTTTTGTACTTGCTTTTTTGCGATTTAGGAGTAAAATGTGTACCTTAAATTTGTGCAACCTTTAAGGCCTTATTTTGTCATTAACAAAACAATCTAGTCCTGCACATGATCTCCTCCATTTCCATTGATTACGTTTTTTGTTGCCTCAGGTAAGAAAAATGTGTAGCTCTGATCCTGTTAATCATTGGCCACACCTTATCCAATGTTACATAAAAGATTGACTTCACTCCTTGTGTTAGAGTAGGTTATAGAAGCAAAATGAAGCAGAAGCCATTCTCTCTATGAAAAACATTATTTGATATAATCCACAAAAAGTATTAGCATTCCTAACTTAAATATGTTGTATGTGTTAAATATCTTCAATTTGCTAACTTATACTTCTGAAATAAAAGCTTTGTTTATTACATATATAGCTATTAATACCACCTATCCCAATCCTAATACTCTGTTTATCTTTTTTTTGTGTGTTATAGCTAACTTCGTAAATGGAACAATAAAATCTGAAGAGGGCATATCACCTAGGAAAAGAAGATCAAAATTTTTGTGAAGAGCACAGATATAGAGGACACTGATTTAATTGAAGACTTTCTCACCTTAAATAGAAAATCTGAATCACACTGACCATAGAACAACTCTGTTTGTCTATTTGGGCTAAAGAACATTGGTTAAAATAATATATTTTTAAGTGTATGCTCATCAAAACAAACTTACGATGACAATATTATTTTAAAATCATTTATTTAACACAATCATCTTGAAAATAGGATATTTTATTATAGCCTGACCTCTAATTACAATGCTGTAATATTAATAGAACAGCATGGGGGAATCTAATAAATCACAGTTGTCTTTTATTTGGAACTTTATTTCATTGTATAAAATGTAATTTAGAATTAAAGTTAGATTTATTTTGCAATTTTTTCCTAAATTTTCTATTATAAAAGTGCTTGAAATTCCTTTTTAGGTTAGAGAACAAATTATTATTTTTATTATCTCTCCATTTGGTTAAAGGAGTTGTCATTAGAACATCAGTTAATACTATAATTTGAGAAAATGTCAGTTTAGCATATCCAACAATGTGCTTTCAAACAATTCCCATCATGTAATAATTTAATGCTTAATTTTGAAGAATGGAATCCTTTTTAATTCCAAAAAGCTGGTTTTATATTAATGGATTCTGAATGTAAAAATTTTTTTTGAAACTACATGCTTCTTCAATATGGTGCTAAAAAGTGCTGGTTTATTTAGAGATCCATGAAACTGTTATATAATTAATATTTAATTTGCAGAACTTAAAACATTTTGAAATTATTTTCCTAGTGTAAAAAAATGTCAGGTTGTAACATTAGATACGAAAAAGACATTTATAAATCCTGCATTTTTGTCAGAAAACAATATTAAAAATACCAGGCCCTGCAATATAATTTTGCCATTTGGTCTGATCCTCCATCATACCAAAAGCTTTTACTACCAAATAATAGCTTTCCTTGGATGCTTATTGTAATAGCATAAATGCACATATTTACTAAGAAACAGGACATTTTTGATTGTGCCAAAATCTCCTGTTATAATTCTTTCAAAAGGGTAGGACAACTGGTGCCTTCCAGAATTAACCATACTAGTTAGAGGTGACAGAAGTTAAAGTCCAGAACATCTGAAGCAAACCAGGTTTTCTTCCTTCTTTTGGAAAAATGATTTTGTACTTGAGATAAACAATTGATTGGAATTCAAAACTATACAGCTTTTTGGAAATTGCTTTTATTACCCTTGTAGACTTTGCAACCTGGCATGGAAAACATTCAAAGTGGATTTTTTAAATACCTGTATGTCATGTCACATAATTTACTGGACCTGCTGTTAGAAGTTCTACTGGATTCATAGAATTGAGTTCATGATTCTTTATATTATGAATATAGACTTCTAGATTTAAAACAGTCGTACTATTTTCAAATTTCTATTTAAGGATTTTCTCTTCTGCTTTCTCAGGTTATCTGTTCAAAACTGGAATAGTCTTTGTTTAGTTAAAGTGGACTAGTTTGCAGTTATGAAACCAGAGTTCAAACTCCATGGCTACTTTATAATTCACAATGAAACAATTAGAATCTTGTCTGTTTGTAAGTCTTGTAGCACCAGCCGCTAATCAAAGAATAAAGGCCATATCCTTGTTTGAATTTCTAAAAGCTCTGATAATTGCTTAAACCTAAATGAATTCTACAAGTGTCTATTATCAACCTGGCATTATCCCTATGAGCTCAGACTCTGGTTCCCAGAATTTCTATCAACTTTATTTATTATTATTATTATTATGGTAGCTGGGATATTTTGAGTTATAGTTCCAAAACATCTAAGGGATACCTTTTGGGAAAAGGCTGCTGTAAAGACTATAGAGAAATCTTCACCAATAGAATCTTTGGGAGTCTCTCAATATCTCTAACAACTGGGGATGTTAGGAAATATAGTCTTAAATATTTGTAGGTCATTGGATCAGAGAAGGCTGATATAGCAGTTCAGTCTACATATTACTAAAATTATATTTGTTGTATATCTTGTTAGTCTGATGCTCATCTTGGCAGGCATTGCCATAATGTAAGAAAATTCTACTCAGTTAAATTAGGAATAAGAAGTAAAGTGATAGATGTTGGGGGCTGCAATTCAAAAATATGACTTGCATATTTCCAGCTCCTGCTATATGTATAGTAGTTTTCCCTTTCCTAGCACTTTCAGATTTTTGGATTGGTAATTAAAGCCAGCATGGCTACATTGCCATAGAGAAAATGAATTGCCTTAACACTGCAATCTGGGATATTCTAGGCATCAGATTTTGGGGGGGTTTTTTTTAGATAACTATAGGTACCATAAACATTTCACATTGTAATATTAATAGATTCATCACTGGGAGCACAAATAGCAGAAGTGCCAAAGATGTCTGTTTTATATGGACACTGACTATCTGTTACATTCCCCATTCTAAATACCTTAATTATAGCTAGCTATTGTTTTTTACGATTTGCCATACTTGTTAATAATGTTTGACACTTAAAGTACTAATAAGAAAGAGTTAAAAATGGTTCTCTAGTTCTGACAAAAATGTTTATGATTGATTTGGAAGTCAAGATAGCTGCCTCACAATCCATTGTGAAATTACCTCGCCTTGCCTCCTGACCATGTTCCTGTGACAAACAAGTGGCTTACATTTTTTTAAAATTTATCAGTAGCATTCAATAAATTCAATCACATGTATTTAGATGTTACTATATAGATAAAATCATTCTTTTATTATGTGAAATGGGGGGGGGAATTTGTATCACTTAAACATTTTAGTGCAAAATGCTATTCCAGATTTGATTCTTTTCTTCATTTGTCATCTGTGTATCAATTTGTTTTTAAGATTTTTATCTGCTGACCTCATAATACCCATTTTGCTATAGAATGAGCATTTTAATGATTTTGATAGAAATTTATTTATATAATCATTTCATTTGATAGAACTTTAATCTTCTGAGCCGTTTTGCTTAAAAAAAACCCTTCTAATTAATTTTCACTGTACTTCTTGTAAGATGTTGCTTTCTCTAGTCACATGTCTGTGCTTCTGGACTTGTTACAAATAGGACACTGGTTATATCTTCATCCTAAACATGAACACTTGTGTTTATGTAAAGTGATTTATTTTACTAATTTCAAATAAAAGAAAATGAAAAACTCCTTTGCCTCTCAAAGCAGAATACTATAAGATCAGTAATAAAAGCTTTTAGGAAATAGATGTGGCCTTTTAACTCATGGAGTCAATTTGTTCTGTGGCTAGAATTACATCGTTATAGAAGATCATAGTTCAACTATTGTATTGCTATGAAAATTAACTATTTAGCTTAGCCTACCATCTCTTCTATCCCTGTACACTTCAGAAATTTAATTTCCTTTTTTAAATTCTAGAAAATTAAACTGAAATATTTTAAAATGTATGTTACCTAAAATATCCTTGAAATGCAAACATTTTGTATGTNGAATTTTTGAAGAGGGTTTAAACAGGCTTGGAGACATGCCTTGTCATTTTCATGAGAAACCAAGTCATTGGTGGGCTTCTTCCAAGAGTTTACCCCGTAAAACATGCTTACCAAGACTGACCCCCTGACAGATGCTGAACTGTCTGCATGGGGGTTCTTAGATCTACACTAAATATATCTCCAATCTAGCTTTTTTTTTAAACATTACTGCTTCATTTTTACAGAACATGAAAGGTAAATAAAAGACAGTCTCAAACAAAATCCTCTATTTCTAATATCATAGGAAAGCAATCTTCAGCCAATAAATTATGACCTTACCTCTTGAGTCTGAGTACTGTGTTAGGGCAGTAAGGTGGATCTTAAATGTTTTGTTTGTATGAGTTTCAGTATGCTTTCCTTTATATAAAGTTCTACCTGGGGTCTGAATAGACTCTGAGCAAGGGTTTTAGCTTCAAACAATTTTAATGCTGAAATATTAATTCCCTTCCTTTAATGTAAAAAAACTTCTTAAAAACACTGATATTTTGAAGCTGCTAGAGCTATGTATTCCTGGGAGCCTTTCCAAAACTTCTGTACATAAAAGTGTACATATATGTGAAGGTACGCACCTGTTCATTTTTATTTTATTTATTATCCATCTGTATTGCTGTGGCTGTCTTGTGAATAGAAAAAAAATAGATTTTTTGTAACTTACATTCAGCTTTTTTTTTTTTTCCTGTATGGCCCTTCTAAGTCTAATGGGAGTATGCAAGATGATTGCTGCATCATCCAACTAGAGAAAAGGGGATTCTGTGCCAGAAATGTTAGAAACATGGAAGTCAGGATGATTTAAGCCAGTGGTTCTCAACCTTTTTAATGCCGTGACCCCCAACCAGTCGTAAGTCGAGGACTAAACCGGTCGTAAGTCGAGGACTAAACCAGTCTTAAGTCGAGGACTACCCAACCGGTCATAAGTTGAGGACTTTCCCTGCCCGGGAGCGCCGCACATGCGTGGTTCTGCCCCCTGCGCCGGCCGAGGCATAGCTGGCAAGCGGCAGAGACGGAGCAGGCCGACCACCAGCTGGCCCAGCTCAAGGGAGGTAAGATACCCGCCGGAAAAGGAAAAAATGGCGGACAGCCTTGCTTGGCGACCCCCATGAAATGGTCGATCGACCCCAAATGGGGTCGCGACCCATAGGTTGAGAACCGCTGATTTAAGCCATCGTCATGAAGCTAATATAAAAATTAAACAGCCTTTGTCTCTCTCTATGCTTATGAGTCTGAATAGCTACCCAGGCAAGTCACACCTCACTTTAAGGTATCCAAATAGCTTTTCTAAATTAGAGAACAAAGATATTTGTCAATATTTGTATTCTGAAACCCTTCCCACAGGATTATCCATGAAATGGAATTAATCCAGCCTTAAAGACAAGAAAGGTCATGCACAAGAGAGACTTTAATTTGTACAAGTGCTTATGTATAACATGGTACAATACAAAAATGTGGTCCATGGTGGAGCACTTTTAGAATCCAGCTTGTTCTTGTTCAGATTTTATGCAGTCTTAAAACTTCTAATTTAGATTCTTAGTTTATAGTTTACCTAGTACACTCAGTAAACTGCTGGGTCTATAGTTAGTTGGATCTTCACTGTTCCCTTTCTTGTATATTGAGATTGTATATGGCCAGCCTCCTAGTCCCTGGGGATATGTCATGTCTAATCAATGTAGGTAAAAAGAGATGCACCATGAACAATGGATTTAAAATAATTTAGCTAGGATATAGTCAGTGCAAATTTTGGACCAACTAGTGTTCTGGGTATTCTTTAAGGTCCTGAATCTTGACCACAAAAAGTCCAGATAATTCACTTTATCCAGAGTGCTCCATCACTACCATCTCATCGACTTTACCCAGCTGCCGATAACTTGGTAGTTATTTAGCTTCTCTGGATCCAGAGATAACTTCTTCAGAAGAAGGTATCCAACAACATATTTCAAGGCAGTCAGAAACTCACCTTCCATAATGGTGCACATTGAAGCTACTTTATTGGCAATATGCTGTACAGTAAAGACCACAAGACTGTTTCCTCCCAGAATGGAATTCATCATCCAATGCAAGGCTTCTGGATGCAGCCATTTGATGCAATAAGGAAGGAGGAGTAAGCACACAACATCCCTCTTATTGCTGCAGGATCCATACCCATGCTCAATTGGATTTGCTTTTAGACTTCTTCCACTAGCATTCCAGGCATTGTTTCTGATGCTTTACCTCCCAAAGGGTCTTGATAAACCAAGGGGATCTCAGGGATCAGCCCCCCCAAAGGAGGCTACCAGGGTGACCCATCAAAGAACTGGGAAATTATCTACATGCCTTTCGGAAATCAATTTAATTCATTAGGTACTCTGGGTAGATCATATAAATTAGTTGTACAGTTGTACTAACCTGCAGAGGTCCTGGAAGGCAACCAATCACAAGTGAACTAGGTAATATTAATTGAAAAGTATCACAATAAAGGCTTTTTAGGTGTAATTAATTATTATATTTGTTCAATGCCAAATAAATAGGACTGTGGCATCAAATACTAAAATATTTTTGGTAGAAGTTTCAGAAAATTCTGCAGTTTTATACTGTATTAACATCTGGGAACATAAACCAAGAAATATTAAAAGTAAAATTGGCCTTTCCAAACCAAAAAGTGAAGTCTAGTATTTGTAATGTAGTACTGATCATCAAAACATGGCAGATTTTTTCAAATTATTGATTAGATCAGTGTTTCTCAACTGTGGCAAATTTAAAATACATGAAGTGTGTGTATTTTAAAGTTGCCACAGTTGAGAAACACTGATCTAATTCCCCATCTAGCCGTTGAAGTCCATGTAACTTTTTTTATTATAATAAAATTTTTTATTGTTTTCAACATAAGAACAAAAAGCACATCACAAATAGATCACAATTGAAACCCCCCCCCACCCCCCACCCGGACTTCCCAAACCTAATCCCAGGATACTATTCAACTAAAAGTAAACTTATATTAATATCCCTAACTCCACAAAAAGTTATTCTACATAAGTAGGTGAAATATATATATATGTATATAAAAAAAATTTTTAATCTAAAAACCTAACTTATATTCCACCATTCTATGCTTATTTTGAATATAAACAATCCATCTTCTCCATATTGATAAAAATTGTTCATTTGAATGATCCTTCAAATAAGCCGAAATCTTTGCCATTTCAGCAAGATGCGAAACCTTCAATCTCCAGTCCTCCATTGTAGGTAAAACTTTACTCTTCCAGTTTTGAGCTANGAAGTCCATGTAACTTAAAAGTTGTGAAAATTGAAAAGCACTGGATTAGACATTAAAAGCCATTTTAGAAGGGCCATATTTTTTATTTTATTTATTAAATTTCTATGCCACCTGTCAACCCTACTAGGTTATTCTAGGCAGCTTACAAATTATAGAAACAAGTAAAAAATATTTAAAAGATTAAAATGATTCAACATTAAAACTGCTAAAAACAGGAGCCAAGAGACAGATGGGGCAGAGATGAGATCTTCTTACCTCTTATCAGTCACCTCCAGTTATGTGTGCCCCACTCAGGGCCCTATATCTTGCTTTAACTCTAACAAAACCCAGTAGATGCCGAGTAGCACAATTCAGACAGTTATTTTCAACCTGGATCAATAGTCCATTTATTTCCCCCAGGTGCTGATAGAAATAAATTTCAGATCTAGCAGTATTTATGCAATTTACTAACTCAATAGCTGTCATTAATGTTCACCTGGCTCAGGTGACTTAAGTTATAAATGTTGCATGCAATAGATAGTAACAAATATCTCACCTGTTTTTTATTGCTGACTTTGTTTTTGACCTCTTATCTCAAAAGCAGTGAACAGTTATAATTATTTCATTTGGACTCACAATTCTGTCATATGATATAATTACTCTTAAAAAGACACATTTCATCATCTCAGCCAACAACTGAGAACATTAATGAGTATTTGGGTTATTAAAAATTATGTAAACTAATTTTTGATAGTGTGGAAAGGTTAACTTTCCTTGCTTATGAAGAAAAATATTTTATGTAATCACAGTCAGCTTTCGTTCTTTCTCCTTAAAAGTGTTTGAGAAACACATATGGATTAAATTGTTAAAAGCCTTGAGTCTAGACTCTAAATCCTTAGATTCAAGCAAACTGATTAGTCTGTTGCTGTGGTACTCCAGGAAACTAGTATAACTCTTAATGGTGTCCTTTTTACATAATTAAATTCTGACTTTAAAAAAATGTAAAAGTTAAGATCATCACATAAAGGAAAGCTATGAAGAATATAAAAAGGGAGAGATATAGCACATAGGATTCAATTTGTCATCCTACTTATGTGATAGTAGTGATAAAATATATACTTATATGGACTCACTAGAATACTGGTTTATAGATGGAAATGTTATGCATATCTAAAGTCCTTGTGGGTTTTTTTAACAATCAATGCAGGTTGTTTAAATGAGAAAGGGCTCAATTTGGTCTGGAGCATTCATGCTACGGAGAATTTATACAGGAAATCCTCGACTTACAATAGTTCATTTAGTGACCGTTCAAAGTTACAATGGCACAGAAAAAAGTGACTTATGACCATTTTTCACAGTTAAGACCTTTGCAGCATGCTCATGATCCTCATGTGGTCAAAATTCAGATGCTTGACAACTGGTTCATATTTATGACCGTTGCTATGTCCCAAGGTCATGTGATCACCTTTTGCGACTTTCTGACAAGCAAAGTCAACAGGGAAGCCAGATTCACTTAACAAATGGCTTACTAATTTATCAACTGCAGTGATTCACTTAACAACTGAGGCAAGAAAAGTCATAAAATGGGGCAAAACTCACTTAACAAATGTCTTACTTAACAAGAGAAATTTTGGGCACAATTGTGGTCGTGAGTCGAGGATAACCTGTACTGCACAATTCTCTTGTGATTCAAATTTCACCTGCAGAGGAAAAAATGGTTAATTGTTACCTTTATGCAAGTGATCTATGTAGTGCCTACGACATTTCTATTATCCCATCGCTACTGCTCATTATTTTAGTTATTTTATATGATTGTTTCCTAAATGAGAAGCTGGCATGCTACAAAGCAAACCTTACAGTATTTACAACAATGCCTCTGACTCTTACAGAAGTCCCACAAGTACTTTTAGGAAATAAAACTATCAATGGTTTCAGTTTATTGCTTTGTTTGAAATTGTGCCAACCTGACTGCCAATGAGAGGGTGGGAAATGTAAAGAGAATCAAAAAACAAAACAAAAAGAAACCAGGAAGTAACATCTAATAAACTGATATTTTGTAACTGCCCTTTTCATTGTTTATGAAAAAGCAATCCCCAGCAGCCATTTTAAGACATCATAACTTACTCTCAAACTTCCAGATAAGCCTGTAAACCAAAAATATTGCCTATTTTTGCCCTAAAAAAAGTCACAAAGCATTTTGAATAAACATAGCTTGAAGAGGGAAAAGTTGAACATAGAAGCAAGGGTATGTACCAAAGAACAGAAATAAGAAGTATTGTATAGAACCTATGACACTGGCCTGTCACATGATCAGAGAAAACTAAGGTAATAGTGAACTGCTAAAACAAATCTGATCAAAGACAGAAAAAGATTATTCCAGGGAAAAAAGGAACTATAAAAAGAATTTAAACATTAGTAAACTGCATAATCTAGAACTGGTTGGAACTGGTTTCAGAACTGGAAATAGCCAAAAAATTGACTCACAGAAAACTAATTTTGGTAATGAGAGAAAAAAATGAAGCCATTACAAGGGACTCAGGGCCTATAATTTAGTTTTAAAATAGAATGGAAAGGTAGTTCAATTACTACATATACCTAAAAGTCTTAAACAACAATTTTCCATGAGCTCTAGGTTCCCTGTTGACTAGTTATGTTCATACAACACACTAAATCAAACTATGGTCTACAAGCTGCAATACGGGTAGTCCTCGAATTATGACAATTGAGCCTAAAATTTATGTTGCTAAGTGAGACATTTGTTAAGTGAGCTGTGCCTCATTTTACGACCTTTATTGCCATATTGGTTAACTGAATCATTGCAGCTGTTAGATTTTGCTTGTCAGAAGGTTCAAAAGGTGATCACATGACCCTGGGACACTGCAACCGTCGTAAATATGAGCCAGTTGTCAAGCCTCTGAATTTTGATCACATGACTATAGATATGCTGCAACAGTTGTAAGTGTGAAAAAAGGCCATGCCACTTTTTTTTAGTGCCACTGTAACTTTGAAAGTTGACTGAATGAATAGTTGTAAATCAAGGACTACTTTACTAAATTAAAACCAAACTCCCAATGCTGACCTATGGTGTAGAATTGCCGGGTTTTATCCTTCCTGAACAAGTTGAGCCAATTTTTAAGATGCTTATTGGGAACTGATAAGTACACATCTGCCCCTGCAGTCAGAGTAGAAACAGATATCCATGCATAGTCATTTAATAATTAGTTTTCATATACTAGCAGAAGATCCACTTTATGGACCCTGAACAACTTTCCAAAAGATGCTTAGCAGAACAGATAAGTATGGTTCATTCAGCCCAATTCCTGGATGAGCAGATTTATCAAAGTTATTCCACAGTATGGGTTTTCTACACAACATTTACTCTCAACAGCTTCCCAGGCAAGAGACTTTTTAAAAACAGACTCCTAGATATCAGTGCTCAAACTGACATGCAGTTATTGGCTAAAAACAAATCTTTAAATTGGTTGGCTAAGCACCAAACTATTTTCCAATCTGCACCAAATTATAGATTGTTTTATTTCCTCCTGGGTTCTAATGTATACATTGTAAGAAGAGCTGCTAATTTTTAATTAAGGCAGTTGAGCTGATCTTCTTCTTCTTCTTGTGCCATATCCGTTATCGGACGTTGGCGATCATGTTGGCGATCCTGTTTTTATCAGCAGCCGCATGAAAAAGTGCTGCTGAGTTTTGTTCAAACCAGTTCCTTAGATTTTGAAGCCATGATGTTCTTCTTCTGCCTGGACCTCGTTTGCCTTCAATCTTTCCCTGGAGGATTAAATGGAGTATGCCATATTTTTCTGGGTGTTGCATCACATGTCCGAAATATTCTAACTTTCATTTTTTAATTGTTTTGATTATTTCCCTTGGCTTTCCCAGGCGGCTTATCACCTCCTCATTTCTGATCTTGTCAACCCAGTTTATACGTAACAGCCACCTGTAAATCCACATTTCAAATGCTTCTAGTCTCTTCAGGTGGCCTTCTGTCAGAGACCAACTCTCTACTCCATAGAGCAGGATAGAAAAAATATAACATCTGACAAGTCTGATTTTCAATCTTAGGCTTATGTCGTGACTGCAGAAGACCTTTTTCATTTTGAAGAATGCTGTTCGAGCTTTCTCTATCCTTGTCTTTACTTCAGTGTTCATGTCGCAGCTTTCCTGTATATTAGAACCGATGTGCATGATCCTTTGAACTTTTTTTAATGGCATTCCTTCACCAGAATACCAGGAAAAGATACAAAACAGCAAATAATGAAAACTATACAATCTACAGACCCAGACTTGGTAGTTTACCAGGAGGAAAAAAATGTTGTCTTTGGTTATTCACGCCGACCAGACTTCCTTAAAAGCAAGGAACCAAAACCTGCAAAATGTTAGGATTACAACCTCATCATTCCTTGCCACTGGCCATCTTAACTAGAAATGTTAAGAAGTGAATCCAAAACTTCAGAAGGCCATGAGGCTGTCCCCTCAGTCTCCATTTTCCTGAGCTTCAACAGTTCTACAGACTAGCATTCAAGAGACTTCCAAAGAAGTCCACACTCAATCAGGAAAGCTCACTGAATGGCCTGGGATGGTCTATATCAGGGGTAGTCAACCTTGGCTCTTTTATGACTCATGGACTTCAACTCCCAGAATTCCTGAGCCAGCTAAGCTGGCTCAGGAATTCTGGGAATTGAAGTCCACGAGTCATAAAAGAGCCAAGGTTGACTACCCCTGGTCTATATCTTTTTCCCTAACTGATCTTACAGGGATATTGTAGATGTAGAAGAAAAAAATGCTGTAGACTTTGCCTTTTGCTCCAAGAGACATAGACGAGACCTAAAACCAATGACCGTGAGTGCAAACAAAAGAAAAGGTGTTTTTCAGATTTCATCCTTATTCCCTTTATCCCACAAGTCTGACTTGAATTAGAATTTCTTGGGCCATGAACTTAAAGGAGGAACAAGGTCAGAAGATAACCGGGGCTATGTTTTCGCTGCATGCTTAATCACGATTACTCAAACCATGGTTTATTCCATTAATCCACTATTCCTACCATGCCTCTCCCCTGGCCCAAGTACTGCATTTAACTGACTTATTCCTTCCCCCACACAAACGCAAGCAGCTCCCTTCCCAGCTGCAGGTGGTCATTATGGACCCGACTTTGGGGGAGGCAGGGACCGCGCTCTACCCGAAAGGAGCTGGGTGCCAGACAACCGAGATGGAGCCTCGAGAGGGAGAACAGCCATCGCAACTCTCCGCCTCCCTCTCCACTTTGGGGGTTGCCACGGTAACCGAGGAATGAGGGGCGGAGCAGGGCTTAAAGATAAAACGGAATCCGCGCTTTCCTTCCTTTCCTGTCAGAAAGCGTTCGCATTAGGGCTAGGGCAGTGTCATAGTACGGTATTATCCTTCTTTCTGTTAATCATCCTGAACGCTGTAAACGGGAAGAGAGAAAGAAAGACACACGCACGCACACACACACACACACACACACACACACACACACACACATGCTTTTTTTTCTCCTATTCGGACCATTGCAGAGCGATCAGAAAAGGGGATTTGAGAGCGCCATCAGCAATCCTAGGCTAATAATTTTCACTCTAAATGCAATTCATAATAACAGAGGTGGCACAAAGATCAGGACAGCCTAGCTCCTTTTCCGACTGACACGTTTTATTCAAAGGCTAAGGATTTGATGAACTTTTCTGGGGGGGGGGAACCTGATGCCTTTGAATAAAATCTGTTGGAGGCAAAAGGTACTATCTGATTCGTTTTGATGTTTTTGCTAGTATAAATGAACACCGCTATACTATAATGTCTATAAGGATAGAGGATCTGCCCTGGGAAGCCGGAGTGAAGTGTTTGTGTAAGAGAGGTTTATAAGAGAGCCAGTTTGTGTAGTGGTTAAGGCACCAGCCTAAAAATCCAAAAACCCTATACTGTACTAAAATTTATGAGACTGGGATTGTATAACTATAATGTTTGTGGAATATCTTTCATGGTGGACAGAAATTACACTTTATTAGATAAAAGGGGAGCAGTGAGTTACTGAGGTTTGTCTAGAACTCAATGTTCAGGATGGGGGGGAAAAAAGAACAGCGAAGAACTTCAGAAGAATATCTGCAGTGGACCTTAGCAGGTGGGGTAGAAAAATCCTTGCTTCCTGTTTATGTTGTCAACTCAGTTGCTGAGCAATGAGTTGAAAATTGAAAATGAAGACAACCACATGATACAACAAAGCAATGCAGAAAACTCCTAACTCGTTCCTCCCAGCTCCTATCTTCTGGGACCACCTATAAAAATATCAGCTCCACATGTGACTGTAATTGAAAAGGTGGTAACTCAAAGGACACTGTAACATAAGTTGGAAACAATGTGCATAATACTTTGAAAAGATATACAGATAGTCCTTACTTAATGAAAGTAATTGGGAAGTAATTTCCTATACTAAGCAATGCAGTTGTAAAATGTAGCAATGGAACTTCTACATTTTTCTTTAGGTTGCCATTGTTAAGTGAATTGCACAACATTGTGAAGTGCAATGTCACATCATTATGTGCAACCTACTGCTGGTTTTTCTATTGACTTTGGTTGATGTGTCCATAGGATACTGCAATGTCATAAGCCACCCAGAATTACCTTTGGTAAGATGGGTGGCCAATATTTTTTTTAAATAAATAAAGTAATTATGATCATGTGATTGTGGGGATACTGTGATCATAGTTTGTTTGTCCTGGTGCAGAGAATGAAAGGGCCAGAAATATCCCAGAATTTTTTAGTTTCGCTTTTTTAAAATTTTTATATTCGAAATAGAAATTGTTCTATTACCTTTCTCTGATACTGTCATGATTACCACCCTGCCACCCAAAAATATTTCCTATATTTTTCTGGCAGATGGCATCACTGGGCAATGATCTAAGTTGGACACAATGTCAGGCATAGCTCTAGTACTTGGATGATCCAGGAAAATCCAGAGCTAATGGCAAGACTGTGAAGTTGAACAAATATCCTGGAAAAAGACTGTGGCCAGTCATATCAGTACTGCTATCAATAAAACTATGTGGAACTCTTAAGTAATCAGGAATCAACCTTGAGTCAAAGAAGATTTTTCTATTGATTTTAACATCATTTTTATAATGGTTAAATACACCTGAAATCATCAGTATGTGGTACAAAAGCATACCAGAAGCATAGCTACCCTGGAAATGGTTGATTGAGTGAGAGACAAAAGCCCACCCCTGAACCATCCATGTTTTTTATTATTTATTTATAAAATTTATAGGCCTCAAGGTAACTCTGATGTAAACTTCTTTTAACATTTAATTATTGCAAATTTTAATTCTATAAATGCTTTTCTATTTAAGCTTCTATACTATTATAAGCTGCCAAGAGTCACTCTGAATAGTAAGATGGGCAGCATAAACAAACAAATAAATAAATGATATTGCTATTCATCTATTTTGGTTCAGTTTCTTCCAGCATAAAGCAGTGTGATCCGCCAGGAAACTGTGAAGAGCAAGTTGAAAGTGCAGGACTTAAGCTTGACAATGATAGCAGCAGAATATCTCTTCATTATGAATTAGTTTAAATCTCTAAGATTCTAAGATTTTAGCAAAGGAGCTTTCTAATGGCCAAACCTTTAGGCATTATTTTTTAAATCCTGGAGATCTGATTAAGTCCTACGTGGCTGAAGAAAGCAAATGTTATCCATATCTTCTAAAAGGAAAAGAAGGAGTTGTCTGTCTGACATTATCATGGTACCTGGGAAGATTCTAGGGAAGGTCAGAAATAGATCAGTCTGTAAGTATTTGAAAACAATGTGCTAATCATCAGAAATCATCATGGGTCTGTCAAGAACAAATCTTTCCAGATTAATATTATATTTTGCCTGGGTAAGTTTCTTAGCAGGATTGGGGGATGCTGTAATTGTAGTATATATATCTTGAGTTCAATCAAACAGTTGACACAGTATTCACTGATAGGCTCATTAGCAAGCTAGTTAAGTGGCTGAATAACATGGCAATTAGGTAGAAACATTTCACTTCAAAATTTATACTAAGGCAGAATTACCCAACATTTCTATCTTTGCGGACTGGCAGGGGGGGACAGGACAGGAATGGTTCTGTGCAAGAGGTCGGCAAGTGTGCAATCGTGTGCAACCCCATTTATGTGAGTGCCATGTTTATGGGCTTGCTGCTCATGCAAATGGAGTATACGTTTATGTGCTCACTGGCTGCTCATGTGAGGATGTGCGTGCACACGCTCACCAGTCATTTCCATGGCCCGGTTGCAAAACTCTCATGGCCCACTAGCAGGCCATGGGCCACAGGTTGAGGACCCCTGCACTGAGGGAATGCTCAATAATTTTTTCACACCAAATTGGAGAGAGGTATCAAATAGCACATCAAATGATTATTTCTTGGCCCTCTGCTCTTCAGTATTTTCATTAATTGTTTGGATAAAGAGCTGGAGGAATTAGCTAAGGCTGTTGCAATCAGAAATAAAGCTCAATAAAGGGCTTGCAAATGGCAGAATGATATTTAACAGTGTCAAGTTTTTAATTTAGGAAACAAAAATCAAATGCACAGATATACGTTGGGAAACTGAAAACTACTGTATGATACAGTGATGTGATGTGATTGCAAAAAGGGCAAATGCAGTTTCAACAGAAGCATAATTTCCAAATCATGAAAAGCAATCAGTTCACTCTGTTCTGCTTTGGTGAAACATCACCTCAAGTATTGTGTTTAGTTACTAGTTTCACACATTAAGCATTCAGAGAAATTGGAACAGGTTTAGAGGGCAACAAAAATAATCAGGCCATTAGAAACATCCCTATGAAGAAAGACTGAAGTATGCTTAGTCTTGAAAAAAGACAACTGAGATGAAGATGATAGTTATCTTTTAATACCTAAATGGATGTTAGACAGATAAAGGTCAGAAATATTGTAAAATTTCTGAAGGCAAGTTGTTTCACTGATTAATTATTCTACTGTAATGGTCAGGAAATTTCTCCTTAGTTCTAGATTGGTTCTTTCCTTTATTAGTTACCATCCATTGCTTTGTGTCCTACCTTCAGGTGCTTTGGAGAATATGTTGACCCCTCTTCTTTGTGGCAGCGTTTCATATGTTGGAACCCTGCTATAATGTCACCCCTAGTCCTTCTCTTCATTAAACTAGACATACACATACATCCCACAACCGTTCTTTGTATGTTTTTGCCTCCAGCCCCCCAAATTATCTTTCTTACTATTCTCTGCACCCTTTCTAGAGTCTCAAATCTTTTTTATATTGTGACAATGCAAAACTGGATGTATCTTGGAGCTTTTTCCTTACTTGATTGATATATTGATACAGAACAGCTGTGATTGAGCAAATAGCATATCCTTTGGTGCTTGTGGCCAGCAAAGCCATATCCCCAACTCCTCCTGATTTATCTCTTATACATAGACTAGATTCATAGGTATTCTAAGGACAAAATTGGTTTTTCTAGTTTTGACTTAATACATTGTGGAAATCTTCCCAGTTGTGGTTTGTTAAATGTATGAGGGCTTAACCTGACTTATAAAACCCAGGAACCATTGTAGCTTTTCTCTCTGCAACATTTCCTTCCTTGTTCCTTTTGTCAAGGCCAAAAGGTTTGATCCAAATACAGGCATATCCTGGGTAAGCTGGTTGAAATCAAATGAGTCACAACTAATTAATTCCTCTTAGTTACAGTGTGTTTATTTTTAGTGTTACCAAATCTGAATCTATATCTTTTTGGTCTTTAAAGAGCAGGAGATGCTTCCTGGACATCAGCCATTAAGTGGAGAGAAGTAACTGCCTCGGTCAGTAGAAACTGTCAGCAAAAGCAGCCCTTGGAGAGGTTTACCCTGAGACTTCATTCCAGTCTGTGAAGCATGCCACATGGCTTGTCTTGCCTCACCTAAACTAACCTGCTATTTTTAGGTGCAGACAAGAATACTGGCCTACCTTCAGCACTGGAAGTAAAATAAAACTGTTAGTCCATTTTGCTTATGTAAGTGGAACTGGGTGGGTGCAATCTTATCTGTTATCTCAGGTTGCAATATCATACTTGATTAGAATGCAATTCTTCTCTCCATTTACATATTTATAAACTTGTCATGTTCCCTTAACTTACCCTTTTTTTTTTTTTGTTAACCAGCACTCCCTCCAGGATACTTCAGCTGAATGCTCCCTCCCCAATTGCTTTTTCTTGATATAGATGTCCTTGACTTAACAATCATTTATTTAACGATTCAAAATTGCAACGGCACTGAAAAATGTTACTTACAACCAGTCCCTGCACTTATGACTATCACAGCATTCCCCACAGTCATGTGATCAAAATTCAGGCAACCAACATATATTTACAATAGTTGCAGCATCCCAGGATTATGTGAACCCCATTTGCAATGTTCCCAGCTGGCTTCTGACAAACAAAGGGGGGGGGGGAAGCCAGATTCACTTAACAACTGCCTGATTCACTTAACGGCTGCACTTAACAACAGTGGTAAAAAGGTCACAAAATTGGGTGTGACTCATTTAACATTAACATGTGTATTAAGACAGCAACATTAAGGAACCTTAATTCATTGCACCCCAGGTAAAGTCATCTTTTTATTTTTTAAAAAAGTTAGTATGCTGAAATACAAATGGGGAATGGGTTTTAACATACATTTGTTTCTTATAAATTTGTATTGATGTTCATTGCATGCAATTGATTAGTAAGTATATTTATGATGGTGAATTTAGAATGTATTGATATATTTTGAAGAATCTAATCAATCTCTTTTGAAGGAATGTGAAACAAAGGACCTGTCATTATTTCAACAGAAAATAAACTTGACTGTGAGGGGAAAAGAAGTTGGGTTCTGCATCATGATTCTCCTTACGATTTTGTCCATCCACATTTCTAGACTTTTGGATGTGATGGCTGGTAATTCTTAGCTGAACTCCTGGATTTGAAGAGAAAGAGTTCAGAAGGTTTTTTTAAAATTATGAAATCTATGGCAAATGATGAAATCTACTGATGGCTTTCATACTTTCCCAACCTGATGCCTTCTGGATGAGAATATTTGAAGATTTAATCTACGTATATGTGGAGTGGTTAAAGTTGGGTATTATAGGAATCTGACTTGCAATCATGTTTTTAGAGTACATCAGTGCCATGAATTGTACAGTAGTGGCCAAAATTGTGGAACCCTTTTGGGAAAAGTGTATTTTTGAGGTTTGATGGCTAATAACACCACTTTTTGGGGGAGTAGTACCATAATATTATATATCAATGGAAAGATAATTTAATCAAGAATGTAATGCAACAAAGTTTGTTCAATTATCTGTACTGTGGTCTATGAAAAGTTATAGCCAAATAACCAGAAAAAGAAAGCACAACTTGCTTAGGTTGATATCAGGTAGCTTTCCTTCATCTGAGTGTTTAGAGAGCCAATCAGGTGTCATCTTGTTTTGCCAATGAGCCAATCAGATCACAGTAGGATTCGAATATTGATGTCATGTATTGAAGCTGAGAGGACATTTGTCAGTGTGTTATGTGATCGCTATCAAGTTGGTTGAGTTTTTTGTGTTCTTTCATTTAGTGAGCTTGTAAAATGCAATAACATTAAAGTAATGGTGCAAAGAGTTGACTGGTTGCCCAGAAAGCGATGTAAAATAGTATTATTAAGTGAACAAGGCTACAGTTATAAAGAAATTAGAAGAAAAATTGGTGGAAACTTAACCAAAGGTGGCATTTCTACTGTACACTCTTCCCAAAAAGTTTCCACAATTTTGGCCACTACTGTATAGTGCAACCTGAGATTTTGATGAGATTTGATCTAATTTTACTTGGACTCAAGATAAAAAGAATAATCAGGATTATCAGAATTCATCCCTAATACCATAATGTAGGTGTAAACTGTGAATTAATAGTAAAATTTGGGGAATATTTGTTAATTTATATTTCACCTTTCCTCCAAAAGCCTAAGGTGATGGATAAAACATTTGTTGGACTTCTTTCCATACCAAAAATGTGAACAGTCCTATGAAGTAGGCTAATCCATCACCTTAACCACTAGACAGTGAGATATCTAGTGTGAAAATAATGAAGATTCGTGAATCTTTATCTGATAATTTGAATTTAGAAATTTCTAGCTTTAAAGTTGATGTTAATATTTAGTTCTATTAAACTTTTTGGAATGTAAAGGTATTAATTAGGTGTAAATTTTTACACTTTCATTCCAACGCACACCTCTTTTAAAAGCCTCAGGCATTTACAAAATATATAACCAACAAATTAATTTTGGCGCATGTCCAAGAACGCAGAGGATTAGTTCGCACGCTTTTCCCAAAGCGTTGTAACACAAAGATTTGGAGAAGCCAGGACGAACATTATTGCTTAGTGACTACAAACCCCAAAGGGCATTGCGGCGCGAGAGAACTCAGGCGAGGCGAGGCCAGTCGCAGAGGCTTTTCGAGCCGGGTGTCCCTTTGGTGCGGAAACTGGTGAACTACAAGTCCCAGATGACTACGCGCTTGCCGGACTGGCTCCAGCTCTTTGAGGAGGCTGGTTCCTACTTTAAATCCAGACAGAGATCAAAATGGCGGCCGCGAGCTGAGTGTGAGCTGGGGAAGGCAAGAGAGACGCGGAGCAGAAGGCGCGCTCGGCGGCTTTTCCCGGGGGCGGTGAGTGCATTCCCACATGCAAGGGGCGGAGAGGAAGTAGCGGGTCCCAAGTGAGGAATGCTTGCTTCTTAGTGAAAGAGTTTGCAGGGCAGTCTTAGTTCTTCCGACCCTGGACGTGTCGCCTCTTCCACAGGGGGGCGTCCTCGGGCTTGAGGGGGGTTAAAGTGGGGCTTGGCGATGAGAAGAAAATGTGTCTGTGTGTGTGTGTGGGGGGGGGGGAGCTGCCTTGTCCCCAGGAGCTTGTGCCGGGGAAGGGCTCTGCGCCTTCCCGGACGGTTCGGTGGGGTGTGTAAGATGCCCGCAGAGGGGCGAAGAAAGGAAGGGGCTTTCTTGCAGCCAGGAGGGGGCTGGTGTAGGAGAATTTGGCGCTCTCCGGTCGCGGATCTGAAGTCTTCAGGGTGGGTGTTTCACCGATGTCGGGAGCGGTGAGAAAGGAACCTGCGAGTCCCTTTTGGTGGCTGTTTCTGGAGCAACGGGGCGGACGCGGGAGATGAAGGGCGGGGAGCGGGCTTCTTCGCCATCGGGGAAGTTGCAGGGCGAGGTGACTCCGAAGGAAACTCAAGAGCCGCTTTCCAGCCCGGCTGCCTCGTCGGCTTGTTGAGTTTGGAGCGTCTCCCAAGAAGTCGCCCGAGGACTCCGGGCATGACGATGCCCGGGGTCTCGGTCCGCTGGGTTGTCTTCTCTCAGCCATAGCCAGCGAGCGAGCGAGCGAGCAAGCGCTGGGCTTGGAGAGTGGCTTTGGATCGGCGGCTTCCGCTTTCCTGCTTGTAAACAGGGGTAACAACCACTGCGAAGCCAAGTGACGAGGGGCGAGGGGGACAGCCTCGGGGTATAGGAGCAATTTATACCCAGATGCATTTATTTCTAACCATGCCTGGTTATTTATTATTAAAAGTTAGAAGTTTTCCCTTGCTTCTGTGCAAGGTACTGGGTTGGCTGGGTTTCGAGTGTGTCTTTTTGCTTTGGCAAGTTTCTAAAGAAAAAAACATGTTTCCAGTCTGGTTTGTAGTGTGGCTAGCCAGGTTTTTATTTTTATTTTTATTAAAAGTGATTTTTTTAAAAAAAGATATCCTATGGCTATAATGTCTGAAAATGAATGAAAAAATGTATTTTAAAATGTATACACGACATAGATCAATAGCAAAAATTAATGTTCTTTTGGCTGTTTAACAGTCTTAAACTATTATTGTCAACAACAATAATAATAGGTATGTCTGGTCTTTGATATATATGAGATACTATGTGAGGTTCCCTTTCCATGATACTGATATTTTCTGTGGCTTGGTTAGTGAAATGAAAAAAGCGTTTGTAATGGATGTAGATATTGAAAAGCATACATTCCACAAATATTTGATAATAGGACATGGGGTACGGAATACTTAATTCATTGGTCTGATCTGTTGTCATAAGAACATTCTACATTGTAACATTTTTTGTTCTAACACCTAATTATATGTTACATTGTCTATAATATTTATACACAAATTTATTTTTTATAATATATAATCTATTAATAGTCAACAGGAATGTTGACAGCTAAAAACTATGGTTTCTACTGAATCACTACAGAAAATTTCAACAACCACTGGAAGAAGCTTTTCATATTTGCTATTTCAAGCCTGTTATAACCTGCACAATATTTTATTTTTAAATATTAATAAATTGAATATGGCTGCATTGCATGTTTTTAACTTGGAAGTTGTCATTGTATATTAATTTGCTTATCAGTTATACACCAGATAGCTAAAGAATAAAGCTCTGATCACAATAGAATCAAAAGGAATACTATTCCTTTACTGTATAGAGCTTAACAATGTAGATTGTATGTATTAAAATATTCAGCAAACAAAAAGCCTGATTTCCTACATACTGTATATTGGAGAAATCATAAAAATACACTTGTTAAAACACTTGATGAAAGAATATATTGTATGTAAGATGAACTCTGTTACTATGTCTCAAATGATACTGGATACTAGTCTGACATTAGAGGTTGCTTCAGGTCTTGCATATAAATGAGCAATATGAGCAGTAATCGAAGATCTTATTTTTGCATTGTCTTGCAGCACTGCTTAAGACATGCTGTTATTCTGAATACAAGAAGAGAACACTATCTTTAGCATCTAAATTATTTGTGTGCAGCAATTACAATATAATATTGTGATATTGTATTTTTAGTGTTTGGTTAAAATTAGCAATTATCTGAATATTTCAAGTTGTGATATTATGCTTAGAATAATTTTAGTAAAGGTAAAATGGATTATGCACAGAGTAGATTTTAAACATTGTAACAAACCCTTGTCAAAACTGCTAATTTCAATCAGAATTACTAGCAATACTCTCCCCAAAATTATTGGAACACAACCATTCCAATAATATGGCATAAATAAAATAATTTGTTTAGGAAAAAAAAACACATACAACATAATTAATATAAATCTGCAGATAAGTCTACAAAATTAGACAGGATATATTTTTAGAAAAAATGGCTAATTGTTATTACATTGGCTCTTTTCTTAATTTTTCTTTTATATACAATCAAGATAACAAAACTACAGTTTAAGTTATTGAAATAGCATGTGATTGGAATGTATCATTGTAGGAGGTAGATAGGAGCAAGAGGATTGGACGAGGACAGTTCTTGGCCAGGAACTGAGCAAAATCCTCTCCTTCAGGAAACTTTCTATTGACTAATAATGTCAATGTTCAGCAGGGAAACCTGCTATGCTTCAAATCCATTTTTAAAGGGAATTTTCTTCTTCACAAGAAATTCAAGATCCCTGAGTAAACTGCCATGAATCTAACAAGCAATTGACTTCCTTTTAGATGTAAAAAGTATCTGAAAAATAGATTGAATGAATGTCTTGTAGAGGTTAATAATTTTTACTCCAGTCTTCAGGAATACAGTTACTGGTGTAAGTTGGTCATTCATAGTTGTAGCTGTGGGTTCAACACAGTTCAACCCTGAGCTACATATATTCTCTTTCATCAATATTTGTAGCTTTATTTATGCCTCTGAAGACCGTTCAGAAGTTTTAATAGTTTTAGCATATTAGTTTCACCAATGCAGCACCACTGCTGTAGGAGCTACAGTGGCTTCCAGTCAGCTTCTGGGTGCAAATCAAGGTAATGGTTATCACCTCTAAAACCCTACATGGCTAAGGGCCTACTTAGCTCCAAGAATGCCTTCTCTTTCTACCTGAGGAGGAAGAGGACGTCTCATTGAGGGGGATTTGCTGATATAAGGGAATGCCATCTACAGGAACTCCATGCTTAGAGAAGTATAGATCAGTCTCCAGTGAGTGAGTGGGCTTCAGCTACAGAGTTCTTTGGATGCAATGGATTATCTGGATCCTTTCAAGTTGAGTTTCGGGTCTGGGTATAGGATGAAGATCAGTTCTATATAAAAATCAAAGCTCTATTCAATCCTACTCCCACCAGTATTGGTAAAATATTTGGTTTCATGTAGACAATCCCAGATACATCTTAAAGTAGAAAAGCCATTGAATATGAAGTTAATGAATTCAGGACTCAGAATTAACAACTGGCAATCTTCCTTTGTCTAGGGGCCAGAGGCTATGCTGCCATCACTATTTGGGGGGCACTAGTTGTTCCTTACATGCCGAAAGGCTGGTGAAACCATTGCCAAAATGCCCATCTGAGGAAGTGGCAAGTGATCTTCCCTCTTGTGAGCCTGGATGAATATCATTTTGGGGGGAAACATGGGCTGGATGATTTTGAGTGGATATCCAGTCTATGGTTGTAGATTGCTGACTCCTGTTTTAATAGATGATAGAAATGCTGATACACGAAAGGAATTCCAATGTATTTATTAGATGTTCTTATTTTCATTCAGTCAAGTCTTAAACTGAGCTTTTTGGTTAAAAATAATATTCACACCAGATAGTATACTTAGGCAGCCTGTGTATTCCTTTCTCTTGTTAACTTTTCTTCATAAGATTTTTATTTTTCATCACTTCCAGGTATATATAGGTTTCTATCTGACATTTTAGCTTTCCCTTGTTTTTGTGGATGGTGGAGAATGTATACTGTATATGACCTTCAGTCCATTTTTGCAGATGTCTCAGTTAATTAATGTAGTAACAATGTGAGACTTGGTTCAAGGAGAAAAGCAACAGAATAGATGTTTTGAGTCTTCTGGAAGCTTATTGAACCTATTTTGCTTACTGAACCTATCTTGCAATAGTAGCAGCCACCACTCTCCCAAATTTCAATATACTACCTCCAGTAACATTATTGTTATAGTCTTCAGGAGCCAGAAATAAGGTGTTTTTTTAATTAAAAAATGTATTGCTTTTGGCTTCAGAAACAGTGCCATCCTGCTTTGTTGATACTGTTTTTAAACCTATTTCATTCTTGTTGGGATACTCAAATGACATATTCCTAGTAACACTCATTTTGCTAGAAGAATAGGAGGAATAAGACCTTCAATCCTTATCAAAGAAAGCTGATAACACAATTTGAAGATGTATAGGTCCCATGAACCCTACACTAGTTGATTCAGGTTGTTAGGTCTCTAGTAAGTTCCTTATTACCCATACAAAATAAGTACAACCACTGAGAATGTTACTACTCTGTAGAAAGTAGAGATAACTTTGATCATTTGTGCAAGTGTATACAGGTAGTCCTGAACTTTTGACTGCAATTGGGATTGGAGTGAAGTGGGATTGGTCATTAAATGAAACATCAAGTGACTGAACATGTGACTGCTTCACTCAATAGCAATTCTGGCTCATCTAGTTGCATTCATTAAGCAATTGTGCAGGGCATTAAGAGGAGTGTGGAAATGCCTTGGGATGGAGGAGACTTGGGGCTTATCAGCATGTGGAAACTTGCTGTGGGCTAGAAAGCATTGGCTGGCTCCAGGACCTATTGGCACACCTGAAGTTGCTGCAGACCTGGAAGGCTTTGGCCTTTTTCCCAGCCAGCTGTCCAACCATGTGCAAGAACCTTTGAGTGGTTCCAGGGATTACTGACACACGTGAAACTGTCACGGCACTGAGATCTTAGGCTTTCTCACTACACAGCAAGACATGGGAATCTTCAGCCAATTCCAGGGTTTACTGGCGTGCAACTTACCTTTCCATTTTTTTGTATCTTCTGACAGACATGCCCAGCAGATGTAAGATGCAGCCTTCTTATAGAGGCTGCTTTGTGCCATTCTGCAAATGGACACTATTCTTACAATCCTTTAGGAGGCTCTTTTTAAAGGGGGATTTAAGTATTGCAAGAATAGTGCCCACTTGCAGAATGGCATGAGGTGGCCTCTGTAGGAAGCATTAGCTGGGAATGGCTGGCAGAAGCTGAAGAAAAACAGAAAGGTAAGTTGCATGATGGTAGGTCCTGAAACTGACTGAGGAGTCCCACACATGGCTGGGTAGCTGGGTGGGAAGTCCAGTCTGTTCCCTCTGCCGATAACCTTCCCTGCCATCTCCCTCATTGACTTTGAGGCAGACAAGATTGCAAATGGCAATCACATGATCATGGGGTGCTCGGCAAGGCAACAGTCATGAGTGTAATATAGAATTAAAGTCCCTGATAAATATCAAGGATCTGAAGGTGAGATCGGGATCAAGGTTGCCAAGTGCCCAAAATCTGGTTACATGACCATGGGGTGGTGGTGGTGGCAATGTGACATTTTATTATGGCAGAAGTGTTTTATGGGATGTAAAGCACCCTTTTTGAAGCCAAACAGTGGTTAAATGACCAGTTGTATGTCGAAGAATATCATTAACAGTTCTGGTGTGATGAATCACCTTACTCATATGGAAATATTGCTTACAGACATCCCTTTCCTACTGGCTCAGTCCCTTCACTGGTTGAGAAGGGAGACTTGGATCCAGTATAAAGGCATCTATCTGATTGGCACAGAGTGGCTCTGTTAGTAATTTCAGGTGGCATAATTTCATTGTTTACTGTTGCTGGAAATGGGATATACCATGTTTTCCCCAAAACAAGACAGGGTCTTATATTAATTTTTTGCTCCAAAAGATGCATTAGGGCAGGGGTCCCCAACTGTGGGCTGTGGCCCGGTACCTGTCCATGGCCACCGGGCCACAGGAATGGCTGGCGAGTGTGTGCACGTGTGCACGCATCCTCCCCATTCATGGTAGCAGACCGTTTGCGCATGTACACAGGCAGTAGTGGCCCGTTTGCACATGTGCACGGGCGCCAGCACTGCCATGAGTGCTCGTCGCCCACTTGCGCATGTGCACAGGCACTAGCACCTCCGCTGTGTGTGTACCCGTTTTGCGCATGCATATGAGCACGTGCACATGCGCATGTATATTTCCCTGTTCCTCCCTTTCCCTCTGGGCCTCCAACCTGGAAAGGTTGGGGAGCCCTGCATTAGGGCTTATTTCCTGGTTAAGTCTTATTTTGGGGGAAATACAGTACTAAATACGTCTGTCTGGCTGATGATCTTAACTGGGGATTATTTTGGGGGTAGGGCTTATATTACGATCATCCTGAAAAATCATGATAGGGCTTATTTTCTGGTTAGGTCTTATTTTCAGGGAAACATGGTATTTTGTCTTCACTAATTTATCAGAGATTTTGTAGGATTTTATATCATATTCTTATGTTTGTTTCTGTTGCTACCTGATTATTCAATTATCTCCCTTTATCCCAATTAGTTTTTTGTTTTGTTTTAAACAGCTATAGTTAGGCTTTGCCACTGACAGTTACTCCTTCCTCATAGAAATTAACCTTTTCTTATGAGGTTGCAGTCTGTTGACCAAAAGGATGTTTATGATAAGTATGTTCTCCTTAGTCTAAATTTTCACTGGTAGCACTTAAAATTTGTTTAAAAGGACTAACTGATATAAAGAGTGGCTTTTACTAACATAGGCAGATAGTACAGCTGGGATTTCCCTTGGCTGAAGATAATCTAAACTATTTTAATGTATGGTTAATGCAGTATAAAAACTGCAGTATTTTAAAATATGCTGGCTAGAATTTTAACTGGAAAGAGGTTTTTTTGGAAATACGTTTTGCTGATTTTGGCAACTGGCTGGATAATTCCACCAGTCTAGAAAAGTCTAGTTTTGGAGTTACAAACTAAGAATAATTAATAGCATGTGGCTTAAATGGCATCTACTAGCCTTTTACTTGCAATGTGCCAATAAGAAAATTGCATCATGTTTAATCAATTTATGAATTTTGGTAACTGGGACTATGCAAAAGATTAGGAAGTGACTTTATTATAAAGAGGAGAAATAAGTAGAATAAACTGACCTCATCATACCTCCTAAACCAGGGGTTTCAAACTCAATTTCATTGAGGGCTGCATCAGCATTGCAGTTGCCCTCGGGGGGCTGGGTGGGTGCGGCCTACTGGGTGGGCGTGGATGGAGTGGGTGTGGCCTGCTGGATGGGCATGGCCAGCTCTACATCGTTTGCGTCAAAGGTGCCTGTGGGGGCCTGGGCAGGAGTGGGACAGATCTGAGGGCCTCTGGCAGAAGGGGGTGGGACCGGGGAAAGTGCCAAGGCATGGTGCATTTCTTTATTCCTCACAAAGGGTGACACTTCCTCAGCATGCACCCAGGGGGTGGGGCCGACACAGCAGGGGCTGGTTCCTCGCTGTTTCTAGACGGTCTTGTGGAGCTAAGACTGAATGCGTTTCAGCATAGATGGCCACCACAAAATTATACATTGGCTCCCGGCCGGCCTGGGCCAGGGCCAAGGCAGCGGGGGCCATTCCCTCACTGTTTCCAGGATGGCTTCGCGGGCCACATGAAACTACTTCATGGGCCGCATCTGGCCCCCGGGCCTTGTGTTTGGCATGTCTGTCCTAAACCCATAACACAGTCGGAACACTATATTCATTGGATTTTAGCACAAGTTATCTTTGAATAGCCAATACCTCCACTGCTTGTGTGAAAGGAATTATTTAATGATAACAAATATTGGATGAATTATTTTAATTTAGCTGTCAACTCATTCCTTTTTCCATGTAGTAGGCTGGAAGGGGCCATTCTAACACCACTTTAAAATAGATGTACTATGTTAGGTAATGTGACTGTGTGTAAAAATGAACAGCTAGGATCTTGGCTATTATATTAGCTAAATGTAATATAACATGAGTTTAAAAATCCTTAGCATTTTTTTTATTATAATAGTTTCTGTTCATTAAGATCTGAGACAATATCTTTAAATTATATGCAGCATCTTATGGAAATTTCTCCTAGATAGGTTGTTTGTCAACATGATATCTTTCAAGTATTTTAGAATGCAATAAGTGGCTATATTGATTAAAAATGATGGGAAATGAAGACTAGCTCCAGATTGGGGATGGATTGCTCTTGCCTATAATATAAGATCTTCATTCTAAAAAGAGTCATATAGTTAAAATCAGACCACATGTTTTTCTAGTCAGCATTCACTTATCCTGTCTGTGGATATGTAGACTGGGGAGCTTGAAGGAAAAATGGCATCAGAGTAGCCATGGAGCTATTTTGTTTTGTTTTGTTGCTTTATTTTATTTTATTTTATTATTTGTGTCTTGAAAAGCAAGAATGGGTTTTAAGAAATAGCAGTGGACTTTGCCAGAATACAATAGTCTTCAAGGAGATAGGTTTCTATGAACAGAGTTCTTGAGTGCATTATTATTACATTTGTTACTAGCAACAAAGACTGCTTTAGACCAACAACTTCTGAGTCTGAGATGAGAGATGAAAGATAAGGGGACCACAACTTCTTGTTTGAGGTAGAGTGAGCTGCCAGAGACCATTTGAAATGTTTATAGCAATGGTTTACTCTGAATTCTTACAGAGTAAACTTTTCTTCTAATGGTGACATCTTCAGATCTATTTGAGAAAATATCTTAAGATAGAAAATATGAAATTAAAATTGGGCAGGAAAGCCTAATTGGTAGCTGCAGCAAGATAGAAAATGGCACATAAGAGGGTTCACATTGCATGTATCACTCTGAATAAAGATCAGGATGTAATAAGAGAGTAGCAATTTATTCTTTATTCTGCTACTCTGTATAGGTCAGTGGTGGCGAACCTATGGCACGCGTGCCAGAGGCAGCACTTAGAGCCCTCTATGTGGGCACGCGCACCGTTGCCCCAGCAGAGTTTGCCAGAGTAGTGAGCACGTGGCGTTTGGAAGCAACAGGGCAGGAAGTGAGCGAGCAAGTGGCGTTGGCCCCCATGGGGATGCCCTGGAGATGGCGAGGGACTGGCACCCACCCCCTGGCCCCGGCCACGCCCACCCAGTCTGCCGTGACCACTGCAGCCACGGCCAGCCAGTGGGCTATGCCTCCATTCAATGGCATTGAAAAAAGTGGTGTATGAATGTTTTCACACTTACAACCACTGCAGCATCCCCATGGGCATGTGAACAAAATTTAGATGCTTGGCATATTTGTGACAGTTGAAGTGTCCCAGGGTCCTATAATCATTTTTTGCGAACTTCTGACAAGCAAAGTCAGTGGGGAAGCCAGATTCACTTAACAACTGTGTTACTAACTGAACTACTGCATTGATTTACTTAACAACTGTAGCAGGAAAAGTCATAAAATGGGACAAAATTCACTTAACAACTTTTTTACCTAGCAACAGAAATTTTGGGCTCAGTTGTGGTTGTAAGTTAAGAACTAACTATTATACATCCTCCCATTTAAATATTATTTTGGTTGCCAAATACAAGATTCGTAATTACCTTTGCCAATATTCAGAGTCCAAGAAGACTCTTACAAATTTGTATTTATTTAGTCACATTAAAAATCTTTGCCACCAGAATTTTGCAAGATGATTCCTCTTTTTCCTGTATAGTAGCTGGGTTAAGGAAGGTATAGGGAGATTTCCAAAATACCATTGAGAAGATAAAGTGTGGATCAACAGAGTAGTCCAGGCAACCAGCCAAAAATAGTGTATCTTATGATAGGAAAGCTAACCTAATAATTCACATAGCATTTGGCTTATCATTGCTGTGAAAGGAGAATATGTCCTTGGTGAGAATTGTTGCATAAATTCAAGAAATGAATGTTCATAAAAGATATTCAAAATTCACAAATCAAAGTGTGGGATTTGTTAAATTTGAGGAAGTTATTCATTGTTCCCAATGAAAGAAATACATTGATCAATGTTCTCCCAATGATTTTATGTTTCCTCTGAAATCCTTTTATGATGTAGATGAAGTTGTGGTAGATGAGTTACTTGAAGGCAGCAACAGGAAGAATTGAAATCCAAATCTCATAGATTGACCAATCAGTCTATTAGAAACACTATCCTTATTTGCTCCCATTGCTTCCTCTCAGGCTCAGAAGAAATCCTCCCTAGTTTCTCAAGCTGTAAAGGCGAGGAGGGGAGAAATGTACTTTCAGATTTATGTTGGCCTGTAAATGGTATGTGGGAATGATCTTGGGAGATGGAGAAAGAGATGCTGCCGAAGGAACAGTCAAATAAGAGAAAGCATAATGGACAGAATTATGCAATTGCATAATGGACAGAAAAAGAGGCACAAAGTTTGCAGGTTGTAAAGGAGATGGTGGGAGATTTGTATTTTAAGAACTGAAGGATTCTGTTAATGTAGTCTTACAATAAAATAGAATTAGCTCATCTAGTTGTGTTTCCTGTTGGGTCTACTTGGGAAGGCTGAAAGAATTGCTAATTTTGTTTTATTGTAAGGCTACATTAATAGAAATTAGGGAGGGATCTTGCACTGCCAAACACTCAGCTGTGGGCCATGGTGACTCTTATCTGATTGATCCCTTGGCAGTGTCGCTTTGCCCAGTCTTATATACAATTACAATTTATGATTTGTAAGTTCCTGGCATAGGGATTATTAAGTAGCAAATTTCTTTTTAGCATATTGCATACTGACCAGGAACTGATGCCATCAACCTGCTGAGGTTGTCTATGGCAGAAGTCTCCAACCTTTCTTGATTGGCGGACCAGAGGGAAAGGGAGGGAGAAGCATTTTACGCGTGCACGCACACAAATTGGCTGTGAGCACACGTGATGCAAATGGGACGTTGCTAGTGCCCGCATGACACTCACTAGCACCACCCCATTTTTGCCACATGGGGCGCTAGTGCCGCCCCATTTTTGCTGTGTTTCGCCCGTTTTTGTCATGCGGCACTCAGTTTGCATAGCAGTGTGTGTGTACACACTGGCCAGCTTGTCCCATGGCCTGATGGCCAGTAGGCCATGGCCCGGTAGTGGCCTGCGGCCCACAGGTTGGGGACCCCTGGTCTATGGAAAATTCCTTCGATGAGGATCCAAGATGTGAACAGATATTAAATAATGTCTATAATGTTAATACCTACAAGTGAAACATGAAGTCTTCATCTTCACCATCAATCATACTGTGTGTCCTAAATCAAAATCACAAAGTTTAAAATTGCCCTCAGCATAAGAATTGCTATAGAAAGGAATTGCAGATTTAGCAACTCCTGAACATAGCCTATAAATCATTAGTTAAAGAATTACAGGAAGTCATCTATCAGAAAGTTTTAAAGCAATCTCCTTCTGTGTGTCATGAGCACTTACATTTGAATAATTTAATCCAGCAAGTAGCCAAATATGATTTCTGTTATATTATTGTAGAATTCATTTAAGACCTCTATTTGGAGCCTTCAAGAGAAGACAATCTTACAATCTATCTAGGGCAGACATGTCAAACTCACGACGTCACGTGACATCGCACAACGTATCGGGACGGTTTTTCCATTGCCGGCAATGGGGTGGGCGCGGTTTCCAGATGACTGCATCCGGCCTGTGGGCCGGCAGTTTGACACCCCTGATCTAGGGTGTGTTTTAATACTTTGTCTTCAGCCATCCTAGAGGGCAGATTCAAGAATATTCCAGGGTCACTGAGACTAGGTCGCATAGATCAGATTTGGGTAGTCTTGACTTACAATCATTCGTTTAGTGATTGTTCGAAGTTACAGCGGCACTGTAATAAGTGATTTATAACCCATTTTCACACTTAGGATTATTGACATGTGATCAAAATTCAAATGCTTGGCAACTGGATCAATTTATGATGGTTGTAATGTCCTGGGGCCATGTGATCATCTTTTGCAACCTTCTGACAAGCAAAGTCAATGGGGTAGCCAGATTCACTTAATAACCGTGTTACTAACTTAATGGCTGCAGTGATTCAGTTAACTGTGGCAAAAAAGGTTGAAAAATAGGGCAAAAATTATTTTACTATTTCGCTTAGCAATTAAATTTGGACTCAGTTATGGTTGTAAGTCAAGGACTACCTGTAGTATTGACTTTGTGAAATATTTTTTAAGTTGTTGCCTTTTATTTTGATTTAAGATGACAGCTATTCCAGCCATTTAAAATAATCTTAACTGCACTGAGCAATTTTTATATGGCAGACAGAAATAACAAAGTCACCTCTGTGGCAAATTTTACTAGTTAGAGAAATAAAAACATTGTGGAAGGGACACCATCACCGGAGGGAATACTTACCTACAAAAGTAACCACATAATAGTTTATTGAATAATTTATTGAATTCCTAGGAAAATCCTAAAAAAGAGCATCAAACAGTTGGTTTATTTGAAAGAAACTAGGAGCAAACATGGGATACAGGTCATGCCAGACTAATTTTACTGGGATTTTCTTGACAAAATGAGCTGATTAGTAAAACAATGGAATGCTGTAGATAATAGTATACTTAAACAGTTAAACTTAAGGAAATTAAATTTTCATGCAACTTGCTTGTCATAAATATATAAACAGAATGGGAAAAATTGACAAATAACAGAATGTCAGTACTGGAAGGAACTAGTCTAGCCAATGGACTTCACAGGTATTTATAAAGTTTCACACACACCCCATGTACCACTCATGTACCCCATGCATCCCCCTCAAGCCTTACCACACCTCCCTTTTGCTTTTTCCTCACCTGGCAACAACCACCCCAAGTCTTTCCAACTACCTCGGGAGCAGTCGCTTATTTGTCTGCAAGCTTGCTTGCAAACTGCCTGGGACTTGAAACTTCCTGCTGGCTTTTCCACTGATTTTGGTTGTGGAAAGTTGGCAGGAAGTTACAAGGGGATCCTCCTCTAACAACGACTGCCATTCAGTTAATAATGGCAATTGGGACTGCAGGGATTGCCGTTGCTAAGTGATGCGGTTGTGCTTTATGACTACATCATTTAGCAATGAAACTTTTTGTCCTAATTGCTGTTGTAACTTGAGGACTATCTGCATAAGAAAATAAAAGAAGATACAAACCTAAAAGGAACCTATATGTGAAGTTTGATAAAAAATATGACATTCCCTAAAGCTAATAATAAATCCAGCAATTTCACCATTTGTTTCCCTTTCAAATGGTTTCTGTTGTGGAGCAGTTACAGCAAAGAATATAATATGGTGCAGATATGGTACAGATATTGCCTGCTTACTGTGTATTA
>NW_015387129.1:282085-315090 GCF_001527695.2 Protobothrops mucrosquamatus | reverse complement strand
AATTGGCGTTTGCAATCACCATCAACAAAGCTCAGGGCCAATCTTTAGAATTGTGCGGTTTAGATCTAGACACGGATTGCTTCTCACATGGACAATTATATGTTGCGTGTTCTAGAGTCGGCAAACCAGACAATCTCTATATCTGCACAGACAATGGAACAACAAAAAATATTGTATACCCACAAGCATTGTGAAATTATACATATTACAAACGTGCGCTTTCTCTTTTCTTTCTTTTCCATTTAACCAGACTGAGCCACAGCAACGCGTGGACGGGTACAGCTAGTGTTGTATAAAAAATAAAACCAATTTTAATTGAAACCTCAGTTAATTTTACTATGCCACCATATATACTGTAATTAAGAAATATCATAATTGATTGAGAATACACATTCATAGCTACAAGGACAAATCAGGCATAACTTTGGGAAATACACACTTTGCTGACAATACCAGACTGGGAAACCAAACTTGAACAAAATGCTGCAATAGCAAAATTAATGGCATATATTCACAATAGAAATTTAACTAAATTCACCCAAGAATGGGTCCTTTATATATCATATATAGTCCAAGAAGGTGATGCCTGCAGGAAGAAAAGTATCAATTCTTACACTTCCTTTGTTGGTTGCTTGGAAGAAATTCTCATATATTAAGGTACTAACTAATTACATGCTTGCTAGAAATGAAACGATTGCAGTTGTGATGAAGGATTACATTCTTTGACATTATTCAGTATAGATATAATCAGAGTATTATCCTTTATATTTAATAGTGTAGGTTTAAATGATCCATTGAAAGCACTTCAACAACTCATCAGATATAAACAATAATCATGTTACAACAAGACTATTGTTTATATTTGTGGCATTGTTGATGTGCTTATAGTGGATAATTTAAGTCTATTGAATGCAGGTAACGTAAGCTTTTGTGTATTGCAATCCACTTTATCACTATAGTGCTTAAAAAGGGGTGTTGTGTATGTTCTGCCCCAAGTTATTGAATTAGTCTCAGTTACTGAGTGGAGGCTATAACTTGTAGCAAGAATACAGTTTTTCAAATGATTTTAAAAGCTATAAAATCTTTTAAAATTTCCAAAGCAAATTTGAGATCAAAACTTAATTGGTGCATTATTTAAGTACACAGTTTTAGGATCTTACCTAGTGAATTTTCCAACCTTTTCAATTACACTGGAAGTACTTCCATCATGGAAGTGTACAAAAGATATGGTTTGTACAAAATGTACTAAAGGGATGGTTTGCACCCATCAAAGAAAGGGACTGAGTTACTTGGCTATAAATTCACAGATTTTCTGGAGGAATATTTAAACTAAACAGCGGGGACAGTGAGTTAATTGATACAGAACATCCCCGACAATCTAAAAATTATAGGGCTATCAGTGCATGTAACATAGATGTGTGTGTGGACAAGAATATCAACCTTGCTGTCAAGCAAAATCAAACTTTTAATAGCGAGTGCCACACAAAGTGCACTAACCAAATAGGTGGTAAGACAATAGAGGAACTCAGGCACCACACAGGTTATGTAGATAGTAAACACAGGGTCAGTCATAAAGGACTCAAATGTCTATACACCAATGCACAGAGTATGAACAGCAAATAGGGTGAACTAGAAATTCAGGTTAATGAGGGCAGATATGATATTGTTGCCACTACGGAAACATGGTGGGATGAAACCCACAAATGGAACACACAGCTAGAGGGATTTAAATTATTTAAAAGAAACAGACCAAATAAAAGAGGAGGTGGAGTTGCTCTCTATATAAGAAATAACTACATCTCTACAGAAAAAGAGCACAACAATGATGAAAACTTGTCTTGAATGCATTTGGGTCAATATAAAAGGGGGGGAATGACATTGCCATAGATGTATACTATAGGCCACCCAACCAAACAAAGGAAATAGATGAACTTTTTGCTAGTCAGCTAACTAAGGTACGTAGGAAGCACATCACAATAGTAATGGGGACTTTAACTCTCCTGACATCAACTGGAAGATAAACTCTGCACCAAGTGGAAGATCAAACAGATTCCTGACAAACCTAGCAGACAACTTTGTCTCCCAAAAAGTAGAGAAGGGAACTAGGGCGAACCTATGGCACGCGTGCAAGAGGCGGCACTCGGAGCTCTCTCTGTGGGCACTCGTCCCGTTGCCCCAGCCTTGTCTCCTTCCGTGACCCCCTCCTCACCAGCAGCCCCCCTGGAGGAGAGTCGCCTCTGAGCGTGGTCCACACAGAGCAGCGCAGCCAAGGACATGGCAGCCAGGCAGCGTAGACAAGACTCTGCCCTCACACCCCATTGCGCACAGTTGATGCTGCGGGGCGCGGACAGAGGGATGGCCACAATGGTGCTGCTGGGCTGCCTGGGCGATCTGCGGCGGGCCCTGGAGGTGGTGAGTGGCCCTGCGGGCAGGCGGGGTGGGGGCGGGGCAGGGGGTGGAGCGGGGGTGGGGCCAGTTTTGGGGCACTCAGTCTCTAAAAGGTTTGCTATCACTGAACTAGGGGATTAGCCAGTTTGGATCGAATTCTCACTAACAGAGATGAAATGATAGAAGGTATTGAAGCCATAGGAACTTTGTGAGGAAGTGATCATGCAATATTGGAATTCAACATTATGGAAGCACAAGCAATAGAACACAGTCAAACTAGAGTCTTGGACTTCAAGAGAGCTAATTTCAATAAACTTAGAGAGGGCTTGGGAAGGATTCCATGGATGAGAATCCTTGAGGGGAAAACAACTCAAGAAGCTTGGGAAATTTTGAAAAGTGAGATAATAAAAGCCCAGTCTAGCACAATACCAACAAAGAGGAAAAATAACAGCTCTCAAAAGAAACCAGCATGGTTGCATAAAGAACTCTCTGATAAATTGAAAGATAAAAAGGACAAGTATAGAAAGTGGAAAGAGGGACACATACCTAAGTCAGAATATCAGCAAATTGCCCGAGCCTGCAAAGATGAAGTGAGGAAAGCTAAGGCTCAAAATGAACTAAGGCTTGCGACCAAGTCAAAAATAACAAAAAAAGCTTCTTTCAACATGTAAAAAACAAGGAAAAAGTGAAGGAAAAGATTAGTCCATTAGTGGGTGAAAGTGGCAAGAAGGTGACAAGCAACAGGGAGAAAGCAGAACTATTTAACTCGTTTTTCGCATCTGTCTTTACACAAAGGGAAAAAACAGACCAACCTATCAAAAATAGTGCCATAAAAAACAGAATAGAAACACAAGTTAAGATAGGCAAGAAAATGGTAAGTGAGCACCTGTCCAGCCTAGACAAGTTCAAATCACCAGGACCAGATGGATTACACCCCAAGGTTCTCAAGGAACTGGCAGATGTGATCTCAGAACCACTGAACTATATTTTTCAAAGATCCTGGAGCACTGGGGAACTACCAGAGGACTGGAAAAGAGCTGATGTAGTTCCCATCTTCAAAAAAGGAAAAAAATGGATCCAGGAAATTACAGATCTATCAGCCTGAACCTCAATACCTGGGAAGATTCTGGAAAAGATAATCAAACAACGAATCAGCGAACACCTAGAGGCAAACAAATAGACAGCGTTTTCTCCTACCCCTTCTTTCTTTTTCTCTAATTGTTCAATAATCTCAGTTCCCACATATGGGACAATTATTAAATGACAAGTTAAGCAGTGCTTATTCTGTTGTTCAGTTCTGAATAAAATAAATGCTTGTTGGGTCTGAAAGTATCCCAGAGAGAATTCAGTGAAAATTATTATTGTTGCAATTAATAAATATGAAAAACATTTAAGTACAATGTTAATATATTTAACCTGATCCTTCTTAGTTAAGCACTTGACATGGTTTTGAATGAGATGTTTGTTTATATACTATATCCATTAGACTTCAGAAAAAATATAAAATAAAAAAATGTAATACTGCTGTGCAACCTTGAAAAATTAAAATGAAAAAAATGTTCATGGAGGAAAAAATACAGGGAATATTAATATGGATGTTTCATATAATTAAAATTGCTTTTATGTACACATGGTTATTTATAGCATAAGGCCATATTTTGTTTTTCAGATTTATGTCTTGTTTTATTACTTGAATCAAACAAACTTGTGATATATTTCTGGTAAAAGATCCTAATTTGAATCCATAATATCAAACCAACTTGAATTAATATCCTTTTTATAAATATAATTTATATCTGAACCTAGAATCTTGGCTTTTTCTTGGTTTGATATGTGTTTCCTCCCATCTCATCAATTCTGAAAGGTTTAAAATAAGAAAATCTAGAAATATATTCATAATTCCAGAAGTGGAATTCCTTGTGCTGCTTGACAAAAAAGGGCCTAATTTAGTAATGACATTTGTCACATACTCTCACATAACATAGTAAGAAAACTTCCAAAACAAGAGGCTTTTTTGTTATTGTGCATAAGATTTGACATTAAAATCATAAAAAATATGGGATATATTATCCAAATAATGTAATGTAATGAATTTTTGGAAGTTCAGTGTGTTAATTACATTTTGTAGAAAGAGGAAAATGCAGGGATAGTAATTTATACAAAGCAATCTAACTCTGCTACTTCTATTTGAAATGCACATTACAGTTTCAGCAACACTACAGAATAGTTGTATTATATCTAGCAACATATGATGTGCCAGGTTGGTGTATATTGCAAAGGATGAGCCACTTTTGTGATAAAGTTGCTATGGCAACTACCTTCTGAGAGCTGCCTCAAGGTCACTCATCAGCCATACCCCAGTGTGCTTGGATTTTAAGCAAAATACAAATGCATAATATGTAAGGATGTTCGCTTTTTATTCCTTTTCATGTTAAATACTGCACTGTGAGGTATGTGAATAAACACACAATTATTTACATCAGTTAGATTTAATAATATTTTAAATATGTATCACAGGCATAGGGGATGGGCAAAGTAATAATTCCATAACTGCCAGTAGATTTTGAGTATTACTTACATTATAAAAGAACAAAAAAGGAGTTCAAGAATGCATTATCTCTGAACTGTTTATTTTTTTATTTATTAATCAAATTAACCAATATCAAAAGTAACTCTGGGCTATATAGTTTTATAATGTTTTATAGTTTTTATAAGAAATGTTACAATGGAGTTTGTTATAATGTTACTTAAAACAAAGGTAGATATATCTCAAAATTAATTTTGCAATACATTGTTTTAATTGTAATCAAATATAAAAAATAGTAGTTTAAAATATTTCAACTATCACAACTTACTGTCAGCCTGACTAGGTAGACCAGACCAGGAAATTCCTCAGAAACACTAGCAATAGCAATAGTACTTAGCAACAACCTAACCTCCCACAAGAGAAGTTGTGTAAGGACTTTATTTAAATGAGCCCATACACACTACAGCAAGGGTATCAAACTGCTGGCCCACGGGCCGGATGCATCATAGCAAAACCGCACCCACTCCATTGCCGGCAATGGCAAAAATGTTGCAGTACATTGCGACACGTGACGTGACATTGCAAGTTTGACACCCCTGCACTACAGCAACCTAGAACAGCAGAAAAAGGAAATGAAGCATCTATACAACACATTCCAACAAAATGGATACCCAAGCAAATATATCAGAAAGTCCCTGACCATTCAACCCAATACACCACAACCAACACAAACCCTAAAAATAATTACACTGCATCAAGAATATCTCAGAAACCACAAATAGACTACTACAACCATGTGGGGTTAGCGTAGCCCACAAACCAACTAAAGCCCTTCAAAATATCCTAAGCAAACCAAAAGACCCAGCAACCCCAGAAGAAAAAACAAGATTCATCTACAATGTAAGAACTGCAACAACTACTATGTAGGACAAACAGGCAGAAGACTGGCAGAACGCATCCATGAACACCAACTGGCAGTCAGAAGGCATGATGAAAATTATTTAATTTGACAACATATAGACAGACTTAACCATAGTTTCAATTGGGAAAATGTGATAATCATAGACCAGGCCAAATCCAAAAATGCCAGGGAATTTCTGGAAGCCTGGCACTCTGACAAATTAGCCATCAATAGACACGTAAACATTAACACATCTATAGACTATGCAAAAGAGATAATCAAACAGCCCAAAAGCGGGGAAAAAAGACCCCAGCACCTCTCCACCAGTAATCAGCACTCAGATCAGCATAGATTAACTTCAAGGTCACCTTCAGACCAACAGTCAAGTAAACAATACCCCAATCAAGACACTGCCACAGAGCCATTAGTAAACAGCCCAACCAAAAAAATCCCTAAGACCGCCCCCACCCACACAGATAGGCAAGACACCAGAATATAAACAGAGCAAACAGTACTCCTTACTAGTACTGATGATTTTACCTAGTTAGGGTAATGAAACATCTGTAAGAAAACAAGCTCAGAGAGCACCAAGGACCCCTCATTTCAACCCTGAGTTACAAATATTCTCCTTTATTGAGTAGCACTTAGACTTATATACCACTCCACAGTGCTTTACAGCCCTCTCTGAGAGGTTTACAGAGTCAGCATATTGCCCCCAACAATCTGGATCCTCATTTTACCGACCTCGAAAGGATAGAAGGTTAGAATTGAACTCCTGGCAGTGAGCAGTGAGTTAGACTGCAATACCGTATTCTATCCGCTGCACCACCATGGCACTAAAATACTTTTATTAAAATTGGCTATAATAACAGAATGTTGCAAGTCTGGTTACGCTGTATATGCTTTCCCTTTAAATTCCAATTAATTATTGAGACAACTGGCTAGGTCTCTTCTGAACATTATCTTGTTTCCCAGGACTTAGACAATGTTTCAGTCTCCTTTATCTTGCTAACAGTTCTTGCATATTTACATTAAGGTCATCTTCTTTAATCTCTACACAAAGGAATAAACTGCTACAGATAATTTGATGAAGTGCTTTGCTCATAATTTCAGCTTCCATCTGGATCTCTGTCATGAAATGTGAAACATCTGTAATTACTCAAATGTGCAGCAACTTCAAGGTCTTCTCATGGCCTTCTGGACAAAGCACCTGTGGAGTTTCTGATAGTACTAGCTCATTGTTAGAACTGCTATTTGTTGCATAATTATATGTCTTGGAACCTGCCAAGATGCAGAAACTGATATAAATGAATGGTAATGATGTTGACAGGATTTGTTTTAGAAGTCAAGACAAAGCATTCAGTATTGCAACCGTGGTTTAGAAGGCTGAGAAGCTAAATCTTATGAAGTCTAGACAAAAATCAGTTTCTGAGAAATCAAGCCACACATTGACAAAACATGCTGGTTCAGAAGTTATTTGTATCTGTTTTCAGACAAAAGCTGTTATAGAAGATCTTTGTCTCTACCAATATGCCTCTTGTGCTGACTAGAACTGATTGCAGAAATTTTGCTAATTAGGAATAATCTGAGCAGATAATTACTCTTTAGTAGATCATTTTTCTAAGTAATGTATTCATTTATTTAGACATAAATGACATCCATTTATTTAGAAATTTCTATAGCTACCCATTTCAAACAGATGACTCTGGGTGGTGAATAATCATAAACAATTAAAAATAGTTACAAAATAATAAAAAATTAAATACATCTCTGGCACATACCCACACACCCTTTCAAACCCATGTGGTACCTCTCAAGCAGTACCACATAGCTTTAGGATTTTAAAGATTGTTGCAAACAATTTGTATTGTGTCCCTAAGCAGTGCAACAGTGCAATCTTTGTGGGATCAATACTATAAAGAGGATCTTGCTTTGTATCATAAAAAGCAAATATATGTGCATCTGCTTTTCTATACACCTGATAAACTATTTTAGTTTAATAGCTAACTAGTGTTTTGTAATTTTCTTCCTCTAGGTAAAGATGGTGTGTGAATGTTACTGACAAGAATACATTTCCAAGTAAGTGTTCAGTATAATAATGTTAGAATATATTTGATCATGGACAGAGCATTTTGAACAGAATGTTGTGAGGTGCCTGAACCTCACTTACCTAAACTACGAGATGGGCGGCAAATAAATTTGATAAATAAATAAATCCCAGTTAGTATTTTAGAAGTGTAGGTTGTCCAGTATTTCATGGTCCTATTAGCTAATTCCAGTCAGGAAAGTCAAGCCATTACGGGTTTTTTTTCTATCAGAAAAGTAGCATTAATAGAAGAGAAAATACTTATATTAGATAAGGAGTCTAGAAACAAAAGGATCTAAAATGTTCTCTGAGCCACTTTATTTTAGGACCTCCTATCATAGAAAATATCACCAATAGATCTATGTCTACGGAAACCTCTGTATGTGTATTGGAAGTATCATGTTTGTCTGGCCTTTTCCAGCCTTTTCCAGTCACTGGATCTGAGATTTGGAGGGCATTTGTACTAAATACTCAATAAACATATAGGAAATAGTCAGTTTTGGAAAAAAAAATCTGTTTCCTTTTTTTCTTACTTCACATGTTTAATCTTTTTACAATAAGAGAGTCTTGGTTTCCTGTTACAGTTCCATAGAACTTTAGTTTAGAAAATAATGTTGTATTTTTGTTTCAAGCATTACTTACGCTTTGTGACTTGTCAACAGTGCACGGGAGTTACAAGTCCTCCTGCCATCTTCTGTGCTCCTAAAATGTCCGAAGTGTACATCTTGAAACGCTAGAATAATTTCCCTGATTTATACACCAAGTTGGCAAGGGTGCCAAAATGTGCTTGCTGTGATCTGAAAAGAAACCCTTTAATATTGTTTCTTGGATCCAGAACAATATCTTTAATATAGAAATAAGCCGAATGGTTTCTAGAAAATGCCTTTGAAATATGCACAAAGCCTTTTATTATACTATTTCTTTTTATGTTGAATTTAAAGGAAATTCAGACCAGTAATTTTATAGGCTTATAATATATTCCCATACATACATGCTCCGTGTAAATGTGAGAAGAAATAGCAGTGGTTAAAATTCAGCAGAATATTCTCCTGGGCCACTGGGTATATGATTGCAACCTTAGACTCCATCTTAAAAGTTTCCTTACCATTGCTAGTATTTCTCTGATCTGGAGAACAACATCAGGTTCCCATAAAGAACAATCCTCAACAAACAAAAAGCCTATCCTCCCCAGCAACAGTGTTGATGTGTACATTCAAAAACATACTGAATATTTTATTCCTTCCATTATCCTAGCTATTAGAAGGTGTTATATTTAATGTTTCTGAATTGGTGTTAAAAACTGCCATCATGCATGCCCATCCCCCAGTCTTAAAGTACTGTACAGAGAAGACTGGCTTGTTTGCAGCTATAGTGCTGCATATAGTTCAGGAAGTGACCTTGACTTGTATTAATCAAATTCAGAACACACAGAAAAGCTGTTTGGTAACATGCCAATTTAATATAAACCAACATTATATTTTCATTCAAAATAAAGTACCGAGGAGGAAAAAAACCTCAAAAGTACTTTTAAAGGAGCTATAAGGACCTTAAAGGAGAACCATGATAAGGGTTAAGTTTAAAATCTCAGTTAAATTGACTTACCGTATTTCTTAAAATATAAAAATCAAAGAAACAATGTAGCATTTATTTGATTCTAAACACAGCCTAGCATTTATCTAATTAGCTGATTTGTATGTTATGTACAAGGAACTCATGCCCCTAAATGATCACATAGAAGCTTCATTATTGTAAGTGGGAATTATTAGTGTAGTGTATATTGGTGGATTTAATAGCTCTGACAAGAATTTTTCTATCATGTTGACAAATTCCCCTGATCAGGACTAAACAGTAAATAACAAATCTCCTAACATTTCATGGTTCGCTCAACTTTTCTGCTGGACTTGATGGAAGACTCATAAATATTATTTAGCTAGATCAGGATCTTTATTGTAGACAATAATGAAGAATACAAGAATGAAGAATACAACAACCCATTCCTCATTGTTATCAGAAGATGTAAATATGAGAATATTTATTTTTGTGTGGTTTCTATTATTTTACTTATGAAAAATTAGCTGAAACAATAAATTATTGTTATTTCAAACAGGTGCTTTTTGTCACATTGTTATGTCATATGTCTTTTCCTATTCTTACCTTTGTCACATTGATATTTTTATTTGCAGTTCCAAAGATCCACAGCAAATTGTTGACTCATGGAATATATTATACTTCAATATATTTCTAGATGTTTTTTTCTGTCAAACTTCATTTGATTATCTATGGAGATTCTCAGTCATCCAGGTCATAGCTGTCCAAAAGATGCTTTTTCATGAAGCAACTGGACTTTCTTATTTTACTTTGAGGACGTTTCACTTCTCATCCAAGAAGCCTCAAAGAAAAAAAAGAAAGTCGGTTGCCTTGTGAAAAAGTATTTTTGGGACTTCATTTGATTGTTGAGTTTGCTTATTCTTCCTTGGTTTGTTTTGGAATCTCTTTAGATTTTTCTCTATATTTTTGTTTTACACATCTGAAAAAATAAGTAGCATATTGATACTTTTATATGATGACATTTTTTTCTACACAAAAAACTGAGATAACTATTTGAATACATATTTTAAGAACTTACGTTGTTTCCAACTCTGGCAAAAATGCTTTTCCCTTCATAATCATATGGACAAGATTCCCTTTTAATAGCTTGTTAATTCTTCTTTACTGCTTGTGCAGGGTATCATGACATACTGTTAATTTGTCTTGGTGTTCTGCTACACTCTTGTTTTAATAGCAAATGACTGAAAAACCTCTGTTGGATATTTTTAAACTTTGGCTATGTATAATAAAACTTTGTCCATTCCAAAAAAGAACATCTTATTGTTTGAATGTTGAAACTTTACAAGGCATTTGGCATAGAAAATCTATTCTTGCAAATTTCTAAGTGATGAATATATTTCTATGGACATATTTTTCTTTTTTTTTCTGGAACTTTTAGAGTTGATAATTATTTAATCCTTCAACTTTAAAAAGCGAGGCTTTAAAATGTCAATTGCCAATGTGAGTTTCCTACAACTTAGACATACACTATTCTTGTATGAAAAGTGGATTATGGGTACTATTATTTGGGATGTATATCCAATGAGCCCTCTAGTTAATCTTTCCCCATGTTGATGTTACTCTAATGATACTGTCTTCTTGCAAGCAGCTCCATGTTTAGTGTGAGATTTTGCATGAGGAAAAGCCTTTACACATATGGCTATGTATGTTGAAGCTTTCCTTCTGCAGACATACATTGAATGTATGAACATCTGCAGATGCTATTTTTATTAGAGCAATATTGGAGACCGAAGGAGGAGTATCTAATAATAATAATAATAAAGTTGGAAAGGACCTTGGAGGTCATCTAGTCCAACCCCCACTCAGGCAGGAAACCCTATAAGTCATTTGTTAAGATTTCACATTTTTGAAAGAAACCTTTTTGACAGAGAAGAAAAATAAAACTGTTATTTAATTTTTGCAAAGGAATTCTATTCTTCTAGTGCACAGGTGTCAAACATCAGATGACGTGTCGTGACATATCTCAACTTTTTTCGCATTGCCAGAGCTGGGGTGGGCACAGCTTCTGCATGATGCAACTGGCCCGTGGGCTGGCAGTTTGACACCTCTGTTCTAGTGGTATAAGATTAAACTGAAGGGGAAATGCAGAGGAATTTGTGGGTTGATAAGAATGCATTGGCAAATAATTGTATTGAGGGAATTCAGTGTTTTTCAAACCTGAAAATTTTCAGGTGTGTGCTGGGAATTGTGTGCTGACAGCATACTGGCTGTGGAATTTGGAAAGTTGAAGTCCACACATCTGAAAGTTGCCAAGTTTGAAGAATTCTGAGCTAACAAAATTACAAGGTAGGGAGCTCTACCTTTTAAGTTTCTGGAAGAGAGAAAAAAATGGATTAGGGTGGGAAGAATGAGGGAAAACTACATTGTTCTCTCTCATCAGTAGCCTATTCCTCTGTGGAAGCTTTCAGGGAAAAAGCTTTTCTTTTAAGCAAAAGTTTACTGAATATATTGTTGCAGTTTGGAAAAAGGAATCAACATTTGTAATTGATAGGTTTTTTTTTTTAAAGAAATTTTACTTAACGAAGTCAGGTACTCAGTGAGTTAATTTTTCCTTTGTGGCCGGAGGATCGATCTGCAATTGCTGTTTTCTCATTGGTTGCTAAAAGGTGAAATTGAAACCACTGTGAACTTTTGAACCCATGGAATGCCTTCCCTGCCCAGAGAAAAAGTGGCTTTTTGCTTCTCTTCCTGTATTATTCTGTTTGATGATGCAGCACTATGTGCAAGGTTTGGGAATGGAGTGAGGAAGAAGAAACACAAGCATATTCCAGTAACAGCAAAGTTGGCATTTCCTCTCTGCTTAACAACACCAGCAATTTAAAAATGAATGGCAGCCTGAGAATGAAATTGTTAAACAAATGGACAGCCAGCTTATAAGGATGACTCTCCCTTTCTTCGTTTGATGACTTAAATCTGTGTGCAGAAATTATAAATGGATGGTGATTGTGGTAGTTAGAAATCTGATAATTTATAACTCATAGGTGGGCACTTTCATCCTGCATGTTAGCAATGCTAATCTTTTTAGAGATTTTAAGGGCTTTGAAAGTCCGGTTTAAAAGCCAGTCTGACATGTAGCTAATAAAAAAAGTATTTTTGTATATTTGCTTCATTCTACGGAAAATGAGCAGCATTCCATTTAGTCTCAAGATAACCTCTCAAAATTATTTTCTTGGTTAGTTTAAATTATAATTTTAGGGACTGTAGAAAATTTGAACCCACTAGATTGTGTCTCCTATGCCATGGACTATGAACGTAATATTGCAGCTATAGAGGACAGATCAACTTCTTCAAGAATATCCATGAGGTTCTCTGGCAATAATTTGTTTCTTTTATTTCCTAACAAAGCTATCTCTGATATTTTCTGGAGGTCTTCAAGGTTTACTTCCAAGCCAAGGCTGAGTTTTAAGATGGTTTTGCAGAATTGATGAAGTATTTTTGCAGATCAAATCTGGTATCCATAGATTGCAGTATATATAAATTCTGGATTGTATCCAGAACACACACACACACACACACACACACACACACACACCTTTGAGAGCAAAGTTAGTTTGTTGCATCCTAAATATGTTTAATCTAGTTCTATTTTATTGATAAATTCGTGTGTTTTTTCACCAGATTTTGCTGTCATGAGTTCAGGATTGTATTAATTAAGCAACATTAAATTGGTAACTACTGGTTTTGCTTATTTTGGCTCATTACTTATAACATTTGTTAACATTTTTGTAACAAATCTCAAGCTAGATTTAAATACATATTTAAGTATAAATCTTTATATTTTATACTTAAGTATAAATCTATGGGATTATTTTACCCCTAATATTGAGAATACTGTGATATCATCAGTTGATATTCTCCTGCATCAATTAACAATTCCCCTAACCATGAATGGAGATCCTTAGCTTAGTATTCTAACCATGTCATTGGTATACCAAAGATTTCAATTAAATCAAAGTTTTGTCATCCAGTTTCTTGCTTTGGCCTTAATTCAAAGAAAATATGAGATAGAAATGTTAAAAGCCAAATGTATTAATTTCTAACATAAAATTTAGAAAGAGCTTATATAAAATATAGTTTGCAATAGTTATTAATAGTTATTAAATAGAATATCTTTGTAGTAGCTGTTATTTATATTTAAAAACTGTAAAACGAGAAGGGTTGTAAGTACAAACTATTACTGTAATGTTTATCTAAAATTTCATTGGGTAGTTGAAGAGGTAGATTCCTCTTAGAGCCTACCAAGCACTATTGAAAGAACAATGAAGTTAATACGACTAATAACAAATTTCCATCTTTCTCTATTTCTGCAGTTCCCCTTGAGGCAATAAAAGCAAAATGGATTCAAATGATACTTGGTAGCCTCCTCTTTGTTCAAATCAGCTATTGTATGTTTTTATTCTTTTCCATTATTTTTCCGCAGATTGTTTTACAATAGGCACATTGTCTGTTTTTTTTTCTCATACAAGATATCTTTGGATTTATTCTGTATTTATTTTAAACTGATTTACTGTGCCAAAGATTGAATTAGAAATAAGTCACTGTCAAATGAATATGTGATATAAATAATCATTATAGTGAAATATTTTTGTTTTTTGAAATCCAGATTAAATTGGTTTCTGTCATGAGTGGTATGCAATAGTTTTAATAAAAGTTAAGATGATTAAAATTGTAGCACAAAGCATATTTTAAAACATTCCTAAATATAGCTCCATTTGCTTGTGCTTGAGCTCACACTTGTTCATATTATTTGCTATGTAATTTTTTTCAGTTGGGGTATTTCATTGAAGAAATTATGAGTAATAGCTATGGCAGCATCCTCTCAATTTTCCACCTTGGCCCATTCGTTATCAGTTTTAGAGTTTTCAACAATTTTTTTTTAAAATTGTGAATAGTTCACCAATTTCATGCATATGGCATGGGAGAGTCTGTGAAAAATCAGTACAAATGTATTCTAGTATTTTAATAAGGCGACTGTCGTGTTTGTGAGACCTGATGCTCAAGAATAGCTAATTATATTAATGTCTTAATAGTTGCTAGTATCTGAGCTGTACTTATTGATATATGATAATTTTACAAATGTACTAGCAGACAACAGCAGAATTTTTATACTTTATCCATCCTACTTTCAGAGGGTAGAACCACAGAGCCACAGTTTTGAGTTTAGCACATAGAAACTAAAATATACAGAAATACGTTTTAGATAAATATTTTCATAACAGCCTTTGCCAACTTTGATTAATGTTTGCTATATTCCTTAAATGAAAATCTTTGTATATGAAATTATTTGTCATACTACCCCAGTCAAAAAAGAAATTTAAGTATGGAATTTCAGGATTCCTAGCTTTATAGTTTTTTGATATCCAAAGACATCATCTCATTTATAATTTTTGGAATTTAACTTTTTCATTGCTGAAAATTGAGACCTGCTTCTTCATAGATTTCAGCTCTGGAACAGGAATTCTATATGCGTTTGCATTAATCCTGCCAAAAGAATTTAATAAATTGAAAACATATTCCTCTTTATCTGGGATTGCAATTTATTTTTAATGCAAAATCTGCTATGTCTTCCTGTTATTTCTAATCTTTACACTCAGATTTTTGTGCTTTGAACAGTTGTTTCTCCCATTTTGTCTTTTATTCCAGGATAAAATGGATAGCTGACAGTTCCACAGAAACATTTTAGGGTTTATGAACAAGAAGAATATATTATAAAAAAATTGATAAAAACACAAGGATTGATAACAAACAAATAACTACATAAAACATTATAATGATATCAAGCAGAATAATAACTTTAAATAAATAATATATACATCGTAACAAAAGATATGTAACTGAGCTGCAAATATCGTTGTCTTTAATTTAGGTACAGCTTGATATAGAGTAGGACCCATCCAACAATGTATTCCTTTTTAAATGAATCACAATGCTTATAGGAGAAGTGTGATTAATATTTGTATAGGAACCAGCCAAATCTGAATTCAGACTTTGCTCCTAGTTTTTCAACTCAAAATCTGAGTTGTCTGCCTGTCATGTGTGTCTTTCTCTTAAAATTGTTTTACTGCACTTAAAATGATCAATTACATAAATAAAGTTTAGTTCAAATCTATCAGAAATACAAATATTGTTTTAAGAGCTACTATGATCTCATTTTACCTACTCCTTGAAAATTCCTCTATTTGAAAAAAATCCTTTTTCTACAAACATTAAAACGAATGCCTTCTAAAGGGTTTATTTGATATTAAGTATTTCAAATAGAAGACCAGTCCTTCTAAGCACTGCTATTTGTTGTTGCAAAGCAATTGTTGTTAATCTCTAAGCAGATTTACTTCAAAATGGAATAATTACAGCTGATACATTTTCTTGCTTCCACAAATAAATGAACAGTCCCAGTATTTGGATGAGATAATTGTGCCAATCATCAAAATGGTTCCTCTCACGGGCAGAGAAATTAGATCTTTCTTTGAGAATAAGCATTTCAAGACACTGATTAACCTTTGAATCACATGTTTAACTCCCTGGGCCCTATTTTCAATATCATGAAAACACATACATTCTATTGTTGTATTAAAATCTAAATGATCAGAGGAACTGTAATGGGAAGAAAAGCACAGAGATATCTCTGCTCATTATTATGGTTGAATCCTGGTATCAGTGATACTCACATCTTTGAGGCTGCACTATATCTACCAACCTGGCTTACACTATAGTTAGAAACATAATCTTTAGTGTCAAGACTTGCTTGAAAGGCATTCTTTGGTGACTATCTGACCATCTGTTGCCCTGCAATCATACTTTGAAAAATGCTGGCTTAATATAACTTTTTTCTACAAAGGCCCCCTTTGAAAATACTTGGTTTATTGAATGCCACTGTGATTGGCCCTCCATTATAAGGGAAGTATGGATGATCTTAATAAAATAAATACTTTAGAGCAATCATTTGGCATTGTATTTTCATGTGCTGTTGCTGACAGATAACTTGGTACCATACTGGTACATTAAAATAGGACATTACACCAGTCAACTTATTTCAAGTCAGTGTGTTCTACATATTAAAGCAGAGTTTCCCAACCTTTCTGGGGGAAAGAGGAGATGGTTTTGTGGGAGGGGCAGGGTGTGTGTGTGTGTGTGTGTGTGTGTGTGTGTGCGTGCGCGCGCACATGCGTGCACACGAGCACTCATTGCTCACATGAGTGGAATTGAGAGTACCTGGGACACTTGTGCAAGTGAGGCCCCAAGCGCCTGCGACGCCCCTGTGAGACCAGCCAGCCACTCATGCAACCTGATTGCAAACAGGCCACGAACCGGTAGTGAGCCATGACACTCAGGTTGGGGTCCCCTATATTAAAGGTTGACTTACCACTATAACTGCAAAAAGCTAGTCCAAAAACAAAGCAATAAAAATAGAAACTCAAAGAAATTGTCCAGCTGCAACACGATTAAATAATAGAATCGGGGCTTTTTTTTGTCATAGAACGCCCAGAACAGAGTTCCGGCACCTTTTTTGGATGGAACCTTGTAGGGTAGGGCAAGGCGGGTTATATGACATGTGTGAGTTCCGGTACCCTTTTTTTTTTTTTTTTTTTTACAAAAAAAGCACTGAATAGAATAATGTTAATATTATGAATTGAGTTCTGTAATTTAATTTTGTTCTGTTGGTTTAACTCAGTAAACTCTTTTCCCATCCATACTTAATATCTAAGCTTCTTACTTTTGCTTCTTTTTTTTCATTTCAAAATTGCTAAGACCTCTCTGAAAGTTTTCAATATGGACACTTTGAACAATCCTTTCTCAGTGCCATATACATATTTAAAAGCTTTTAATCTTTCACATTCTTCTAAGGATACTCAATTTTATGTATTTTATTACATAAGAATAATATTATGCACAAGTTTGATATATGAGAATCATTAACATTTTATACTTCGACCTCTTGTATTAAAAATTCCAGTACACTTCAAAGCTTAGATACAGAGCACACATGTTCAACACATGTGGTAGATATCCTAAGTTTTCAAAATTTGCTTTAAAATGAGAAAATTAAAAGTCCTGCTACTCTTGATAAATATCAGCTGTCCTGTAGTTCAGTCACTCTCTTACTTTTCATATACCAGAAACGTAGAAAAAGCAATTGGTACTTCAGCAGCTGTATGTAATGCATTATACATGGGAATATCAACCTTCAGTCAAGAGTTTAGAGGTTTTATTTCAGTATGGTAAAAGCTATTTTTCTAAGAATAAGCCATTACTATCTCTTTAGTAGTAAAGCGATTACATTGCATACAAGCTATTGAGGTAATCTATTGGACTTGACCTTATTTTACTACTATGCCTCAAAAGTTGTGCTACCCTTTGAAAGGACACACTGTTCTTTAGAGTGGATTAAACAGAAATAAATAATGGCTTATGGGCCGAGTTTATTTTCATCACAATCATAACTCATTTTTAAAAACAAAAGAAAGCTACTTGCCCTGGCCTACGCAAAGTAAATCTTAACAAACAGGAGCCATATGTTTGCCAGTGTTTTTATAATGGATCCCAACACTTTGGTTTTCTTTGTGTATAAAAATTTTCCCAATGAAATAAAAGTGAGGCCTACATACCACAACACACCATTGGCAGTTTTATCAGGAAAAAGTATTAAGCTACTGCTACTGTATATGGAAAGATAATGTTTGTGTTGTCTTAACTGCAGCAAGACTATGTTCCATTTATTCCAAAGCAGGCTAGCTTAAAAGATCAAATCCCAAAGATTCAGACTTTAAAAATGTGTTGGCATTTATTTCAGCTGGCTTGTTAGCTTCAGTTTGTTATTCTGGATGTTGAAAGAATGACGGTGATGAGAAGTATTAAATATTTGCTGTCTTTGGATAAAAAAGAGCACTTTCTAGAGCTTTTTGTCTTCACAAAGTAGAATGTGGATCTTTATTATTTAGTGTTTATTATAGAATATGAATCAAGAAAACCAAAGTTTAATTTGTATACTTTTATGAGAAAGAGCTATTAGAACTCCTGGTCATGATAAAGATGTAATGCCTAACCCACCAAACTGTTTGCCAGTTTGCTGAGTGGAAAGGGAAGAAAGGGAGCTACAGATTGCAATAAAAATTGTGTTCTCTTCTTCCCATTGTGGTATGACCCTGAGGGTCCCGCTCTGCCAGCCTGTCAACTGCCGGCATCCCCCAGCCAACTCTACTTCACCAGCAGGCATCTGAGCTGCTTTCACATCCACTGAGACATTTCAGATTTCAGCCTCTGTTCCAAAACAACCAATCAATTCTTGCCCATCAAGCCTTGCTGCTAGCGAATTTGGCACAGCAGTGGGATCAGAAGCGACTTCTGACTTCCTCCTGACTTTCCCATTAACTTGCGTTTAGGAAGCTTGCAGGCAGTGTCAGAAATCACTCCTCTTCCTTAGCTGATATGCTGAACCACCTACCACTTTTCTGGTGGAGAGAAGATAAAGGGAGCTGCAGACCGCAGGGAAAACTGCACCCCCACTTCCCATCCCAGGGCCCCCTTCCTCTAGGGAACAAGGAAACTTACTCATTGACCACCGGTGCCCCCTAGCCAGCTCTACCTCAGCAGCAATCATTTGAATTGCTCCTTGTCCTTTACTTGCTACCCACCACTGTTAGGAGATTGCACACTTTAATCTTGATTCCAAAGCAGCCAATTGGTATTAACCTGTTGGGGTTTACCACCTGCCAGTTGGTTCAGGGGCCAGAGGGAGAGAGGAAAATAGGTGGGGATACAGCTGTCAAGTGCATGAAATCACGAGTCCAGGCAGTTCAAATATATGTTTATTGAATGCTAATCTTCTCTACAAGAATCTGAACTACTAACAGCCAAAGGAAATTGGTGGTAGATAAGAATAAATAAGGTTCAAGATGGGCTATACTTAGATCTCTTGTGAACGTGAAGGAACTTGAGACTGATAACACATTTGATCTCTCCCTTGGATTTAACCTAGTCATCTACAACAGCCTCCCATCTTCCCTTGCACCATGCACCCTCAGGGTTCCTGGGAAGTGTAGCCAAAATGTGCAGTGATGTTGAAGCAGCCACAACTTTCTCAAATTTCATTATCATAGGAGTCTTTGATCCTGGCATTCTGTAAGTAAGCTGATTTGAGTTACACTGGTTCCATAATTGTTGCCCTGTACTTTCTGATTTCGCCCAATTAAAGGTTACAAACAAACAAAGGTTTAGTATAGGTAGACCTTGACTTATGTCCACAATTGGAACCGAAACTTCCATCGCTGTTAAGTGAATCACCATGTTGTTAAGCAAATCACTTGATCATTAAGTGAATTCAGCTTCTGGGTTCTGGGTTCATTGTGTGAATAACGCAAAACTCTGTTTTATTTGTGTTGCTTTTTAAACAAATGGTAGTAAAGAAGATCATAATGACTTTAAATAACCAGAGGAGAAGATTTATTTGATTTCTTAAAAAGCTTTACAAAGTTCTGCAATTATTTTTAAAGGGAAAAAAACAGCAAAGTTCTAGAAAATTAAACATATGTTTGTATTCATGTTAAGACACAGTTCATCAAAAAAGAGGCAGGAGAGAATAATAATTGTCAACTGCTTTGAGGTTCCTACTGCTGTGTTTGGAAATATTTGAATTTCCCAGATCCTTGATCTGTTTACCACTATGAGATCATGGAAGAAACTCTGATCACCCACACACTTTATTTGGATTTAAGTTTACAGACTTCTTGACATGTAGTCTTGTTCCTAGTAATGCATATCTTGCCTGTCATATATATTTCTGTAATAACATGTAACCTCTGAACAAACAACAGAATATGAAAACTTTATAGATTGTTTTCTTTTACTGATACATTTTTACTGGAGGTATTTTAACAAAAATGTTGAATAGGCACAGTAGTTATTCGATGAATAAAACAGTTCCAGATGTAAAACTTTAAGGACCTGAATAAAAAGCCCTTTTGGTGGGGGGACTTGAACACATTTGATTCTTCAAATGTTTGTTAACTCTCTGGCTATATAACGTAATTTAAATTACTAGGCATACATTGATGGTCATGTTATTTTCTTTGCCTTCAATTGAGAAACATTTGAATTGCAAGAATTATTTCAAGAGTGTCTGAATGAGGAAGTCTGGTATTTATTTTCAGTATGTTGTGTCTTGAAACTAGGCTAAGTTGGAATATTTTCCAAAGCTGCTTGGAGGCTTCAGATATTTGTTTCTAATTCTTAAGTTCTTATGCTGTTAATTAAAATGGTCTGTCATTGGGAAGTGGGTTTGTTATCTTTGCCTCTTTTTTATTATATTTCAGTAACTGATAACATGCTGCTGTTTCTTTGATCAAGTAAAATCACTCACATCACAATTCAGTGTAATTTATCAGATCTTTTAAGTCCCTTAACATAAGGGATAAATAAACCATTTTAATATTTTTTTAGAGATGTGTCACATTGAGAAATCAAGGTAATCAGTTTCACAATTCCTGATAACATGAGTTGTACTGTAGTAGAATAAACTAATACAGATAGAGATGAGGTCTCTCTATGCAAGCTTTTAAAGCAGAGTGTCGAGCCCACGAGGGGGGGGGGAAGCAAGCAGCCGGCCGCCAGAAACGCCATGCAATGCGGTGCAGTCCCAGCCAGCACAGCAGACCTACCGGGTGGCGCAGAAGGCTCCGGCGTCATCAGCTTGGACCTACCGGGCGGCGCACAACAGGCCTACCAGTTGGTGGCTGGCAGGACTGACCAGGCGGCGGTCCGTTGCAGCAGGTTCCCGCTCGAGGACGTTGGCGGTGCAGGAGGTGGCGTGGTGACATCGCCGAAGGGCGGGGCGCTCCACGGAAGACCTGTGGCCGTGGCTTCTGCCCAGGGATGGCTTGCCGATGTTGGTGAGAGCCGCGGGTCCCGATTAGCAGCATAGGGCTCAGTGCCAGGTGGGGCAGGTTGCCTCCAATGGCGGAAGGGGCCCTGGCAAAGCCATTGCAGGCCGGAGCGGCCCGAAGCGAGAGACGCTGGGGCACACGCCTGAACTAGATAGCGGCAGGAGGGAGGCCGGGTGCCGGAATGCTGCTTTTCACAGCCGAACGCCGGATGCTGGCCTGTTGACTGGGGGCGGAACTGTGGGGTGGGGGTGGTTTTGTTCCTGTACAGATTAAACTGCTTGTCAACCCGTTCCTGTGTTCCTGTTTTTTTCCCCATGTACTAAGAAGGATGCGTGACACAGAGTCTAGATGGCCATCCGTTCAAGATGCTAAAGTACAGGCAGTCCTTGCTTAATGACCAGTCACAAGGAAAGTTTGAAATTAAGAGGGACCCCCCCAAAAGCCTGTTATGGCCCAGTTTGGAGTTTCAACTGCTGCATAGCCCCTGTGGTCACATCACCGCATTTCAGGTGCTTAGCAACCGGGCTCACCTTTATCACTGGAATTAGTGGATTTGCTTAATGACTATTATGCTTGCTTAATGACCACTTTGTTTGCTTAATGTTCACTTAAAAAACACTTGCAACATAAGCCATAAAATTGGATCCAACCACCTAGATGCCTTGACTTACAATGATTGGCAATTCCAGGCTCCCAAATTTCATTACTTGGCTGAGATACTAGAAAGTGCTTTTTGTTTTTACATTTTTCACCTAGATGGTATTACTTGAATAGATATTAAAGTCTTTATTTTGTATTTGGTGCCCTTTTTCATGTTCTCCAAGTTATTTCCCCTTCCTTTGACAGCACCGGTGCCTCCTCTGACCCTTTGGAAGGTCAAAAGAGATCAGCTGGTGACTCCTCAAATGTTGCCCTCCCTATGATTGCTGTAATCTGTTTTCCAGTTTCTTAGGCAGGAGTTCTCCTAGCCTTGCTTGCAAGGATGGAGCATGGGGATCAAAAAGCTTTAGTGTGGCTAATTAAAAATGGGAACAAATACTTTTGATTTCTTTACATCTGTGCTATAGACTGGTCTACAATTCTGAAATGTGACAGCTTAAGAAATCAGAGTTATATAATTGAAGCTAGGCATAGGAGGAGGGAAGGAAGAACAAATAGATTAATGACTCATTCTTGGATTCATTCTTGGACTGAAAGCATGCTATTTTGGGTTGAAATGTTTGTACTTGGCATAAATAAAGCAATAGCATCGGAGTGGATTTTGTACAATTTGAGGATGTCAAAATAACATAAAATTCAGTATCATAGTTCAGCTATAGTTTCAAACCATCTACTGTGATTCACCTCAGTTTTTTTCTTTGTGCTCTCTAATTATGTTTAGTCTCAGTTTAGATGTCATACTTCATCTTATATATATATACAGTGCTTTTTTTATATTAAAAAAAGGTGCCAGAATTCACACACATCATACAATCCACCTTGCCTACCCTACAAGGTTCCATCCAAAAAAGGTGCCGGAACTCCGTTCTGGGCGTTCTATGACAAAAAAAGCCCTGTATATATGATTTTTTTAGTCTGAGAAGGAGCTTTTTTTTGTTTGCTTCTTCACTTGACACTTTCAGTATATCTGTTCTGACTTGTTAAACTATAGTCTCAGGTATTATCTAAACTATTTGCTTAGTTGTTGCTTATAAGCGAAGATATGAAATCACAATATGATGAAACTACTTACTGAACTTGTCTTGGTCTCCGATTAGTTGTGACTAGGTAACAAAATTATGAATTGACGTTGTTGCTTGGATGTGTAGATCAGGCACAGCCAGAAGCCAGGATCATGCTTTAACCTTATATAATGAATCCTTTCTTTAGATGTTTGAAAGTGGATTTTTTTACAAGCAAAAAATATAATCTGGTTGTAAGAAGGGATTGGTGGCAGAATCTGAGAGTTTAATTTGCAATAGCTCATGTATAAAGTAGGGAATTCTATTTTATAGTACTATCTGAAGTGGGCTGTAATTTCTTGGCTTCTAAAGGTATCAGATTTGTATATACAAAGGGATTCTACCATTAAACAAACGAGACAACTTGCTCATAGTCAGAAGTTCTGTATACTTGTATGAGCGTATATAAATTTCTAGATAAAAATGTATATTAATTAACAGTAACAGACAACTAAACAGTCAGAGATCTGTTTAGTTGTGCTAGATAGGATTTTTCCCCCTGCTTCTTGTATTTGATCAACTGGAGAGCCAGTTTGGTGTAGTGATGCAGGTACTGTTCTAGAAACCAGGAGACTGAGTTCTAGGCTTCTTTTAAACACAAAAAGCTGGCTGGATGAATTTGACCCCCCCCAGCTCACCCCACCCCAAAGGATTGTTGTGGAGAAAAGAGGAGGCAGGAATATTTGATATGTTGCCTCCTTGAGTTTTATATATAGAAAAGATGAGATAAAAATATAATAATAATAACAAAAACAGCAACAACAATTGTTCCCATGTTGTATAGCAGATGATTCAGTTTCAGTAATGGTTTCCTACATAACATAAGAAAATGCTGTTCTAAAACACACTAATATCTTGAGCATGGCCAGAAATCATGTTATGGTTCTTTGTACAATACAATACAAAATAATGCAAATGCAATACAGAAATTACAGATAGAAGATTAAGGGATTTTCTAATTTATGCAAATACTGATTCTTATAGAACTTTGCTGTAGTTTCCAGCTGCTAATTATATGATTAATGAAACATGTCTTGACAGGATCTGTTCTTCCATCAGTTTGCATAATTGTATTTCTTTTCAAAATTATCTAATCATAATAGAAAATAAGATAAAGTTTTGACTGAGGTATATTTTTTAAAAGAAAAGGGAAGAATTATAGGTTTAAAATATTAACTTCATTATTTGTATTGAAGGATACTATACATTAAGCTATACATTTTTTGATAAAGCTATTAACATAAGCTATGGCTCAAACTACCTGTTTCAGTATTATTAAATGTTTTTCTTGATAGTTACGTATTTCTAAGTATTTACCAAAGGCTATTTATTTAGTTGACTTCAAAAGATGATATGTTGATTATTTAAGAACTAGTTAGTAAGAGCAAATAGTAATATATTCAACATTTTGGCTGTTGTAAAGCCTGCAGTAGTTTGCGCTTTTGAAGTTAAATCAATTGGGTGTTAAAAATGTACAAAATACAATAGGCTTCTTTGCATGAGCATTCTTGCACTGCTTCATTCATTGCCTGTTTTGGCTAAACTTCTCTTTTTTAGAATGTACAAATATTTGGGTATTGTAGTATTGAGCCTATGTAATTCAGATTAAATCACTTCTTTCCTGCTGCATCATGAAACTGGAATGTCTATAGTTGTGAAAAAGAAACTTCAAAAAAATGAGCTGCCCTCATCAAATAGAAATCAGCAATGACAATTGGGGTAACTGATTTCCCTATTTATTTGTACCAATCTTGATTATAACTTCAGTGACATTAATTGCTTTACGGTCTTCATTTTTAAAACTTAAATCATTGTTTGCTTTTTTAATTATGTGCATAATTATCACCTGGAAGGAATTATAGCCACCTGTTCCTGTCTCCTTAAAGCAAGATGATCTAGAACAGTGGTTCTCAACCTTTTTAATGCCGCAACCCCAACCGATCGTAAGTCGAGGACTAAACCGATCGTAAGTCGAGGACTAAACCGGTCGTAAGTCGAGGACTTTGCCCGGGAGTGCCGCGCATGTGTGGTTCCACCCCCTGCGCTGGCCGAGGCTAGCTGGCAAGCGGCAGAGACCGAGCAGGCCGACCACCAGTTGGCCCAGCCCAAGGGAGGTAAGGCACCCGCCGGAAAAGGGAAAAAAATGGCGGACAGCCTTGCTTGGCGACCCCCGTGAAATGGTCGATCGACCCCAAATGGGGTCGCGACCCATAGGTTGAGAACCGCTGATCTAGAAAGAGTTTGAGCCTGTTGAACTTGAGGAAGTGATGTCTCAGCTGCTAGCTCAGCCACTTCTGTATTAGATCTGTGCCCCTCCTGACTAATGAAGGCCTTGTAGGAAGGGATGTGTGAGTTGAAGTGCTCCTGTCAGCTCTTGAAGAGGTGGTGATGTGCCCCTGCCCCAAAGAACCATTGCTCGACCAAGCTAGCCTGGAAAGTTTTCATTTCATCTCCAACTACCCCTTTTAAGGAAGGTGATGGAGAGAATCGTTGCATGGCAGCTTCAGAGAACTCTGGGTGAAGCAGATTATCTAGGCCCCACTTAGTAGAGGTTCAAACCAGGTTTTGTGACTGAGACAGCATTGATCATGTTGGATGAGCTCTGGCAGGAGCGGGATGGAGGTAGTACATCTGTCCTAGCTCTTCTTGACCTTCAGTGGCATTTAATTCCAAAGATCATGGTATCCTTCTGGACTGACTCTGGAACTGGGGATGAGCGGGACTGTATTGTGCTGGTTTTCCTCCTTCCTCTGTGGCTGGTTCCAGGTAGTGTTGATAGAGGGAGAGAGATCTACCCCATAGCCCCTACTTTGGGGCATCCCTAAGGACTCTATTCTCTCTCCCCTTTTATTTAACATTTACATGAGGCCACTGCTTGAGGTGATCTGTGGGTTTGGGGTGAGATATCATCAGTATGCAGATGACACCCAGCTTTATATCTCTACCCCAGGCTTCTTACATGATGCCATGGGCATCCTGTCCCAGTGTCTGAAGCCTGTTGGGGACTGGCTGGGACAAAATAGTTTCTGACTCAACCCTAGCAAGATGGAGTGGCTATGGGTATTTGGACTCCCCAGAAACAAGGTTCTTCTGTGTTTACTTCTGAGGGGGTTGCACTGCCCCAAACAGATCCGGTATGCAATCTGAGAGTCCTCCAGTACTTGTGGCTCATGCTTGAAGAGCAGGTGACAACTGTGGCTAGAAGGGCCTTTGCACATCTCTGGGTGATATGCCAGTTGCCCCCATACCTACACCAAGAGATCCTGCTCACAGTAACTCATGCTCTTGTAAACTCCAGGTTAGACTACTGTAACACACTCTATATGGGGTTACCCTTGAAGACCATTTGAAAACTCCAACTTGTGTAAATTGCAGCCATGTTGGTAGTAAATGGTGCCACATAAATAGCACATATAACACCACCCCTACATAAGATGCCCCTGGTTACTGGTGTGTTTCTGGGTGCAATTCAAGGTGCTGGTGATTACCTATAAAGTCCTACATGGCTTTGGACTGGGGCACTTGAGGGATTGACTTTTTTCAACTCTCTACCCATCCAACTAGGTCAAGCAAATTCAAATTCAAATAACCAGCTCAAACAAAAAAAGAGAACAAAATAGTTTTCAAATATCCAGAACATAATAAATAAGAACATAATACATAAATAAGGAGGAGCGATACATTGAAATATATGCTAAAAAGCTTCATTCTTATTTAAAATTATCATAAAATCTAGAATTATAGAGCCCGTGACAAATATGAGGAAGGTATGGCACAGGAGCTGATATTTTTAAAAAAATGAGCAGTAGGTAATGCTGAGGCAAAGCCGTTTCTTACTCAACAAGTTCAATTGCTCTTAATCATTGTTTGTCTAATTTTGTATGCCACCACACAGAAGCTGGCAATCTTATATGTTAAGATTAATATCAGAAAGTAAGAATTGCTTATACTACTGGCTGCTGTGTGATCCTAAGAAAGGTTGCAGCTTATTTAAGGAGGCTTGAGCAGCTGTATCCGAAGCACCGTTCCAATCTGAGTTATAAGAGCTGCATATCTCTAGATATAATATACTTTGGTTTTTTTTCAGCAAAGCATTTGACAAAGTATTCGATGGCATGCTGATCAGCAAGCTAATTAAAAGTGGACTAGACAGTATGACAATCAATAGATGTTTAGTTCTAGTGTACTTAAAAATCTTTAGGAAAGAGGAGGTGCCTGATGTTAACCTAGATGCTAATGTTATGATTTCTATGCAGTGAAATGGGGATAAATTTTTAAGTCCCCATTTTATATGTTTTGTAATAGTAGCATGAAACAGAACAATACACGATTTTGAATATAGAACCAAGAAATTTAGTGTGGTGAAGTTATAGCTATGTAACTAATGTAAGTGATTAATTTAATTAGTTAATCATAGAATTTTAAAAGCGCATGTGGAGGATAACCAAAGGAAAGCAGAAGAGATGAAAGGTATGATTTAAAATCTATCTGGTATGGATTTTAATTTTATGGTTCAATCAATGATAAAGGAGGGCAGCATAGGTTTACCTTGTCTAACATGAGAAAATACCTTGAGCAGGCAGGGGGGCACTCAGAAACAGAATGTTGGATTAAATGTCATGCCTTATCTTGATTCAGAGATGCAATACTGAAGGTTCTTACAAATAAATGCAGTTGTATCCTTTAAACCTCCAAAACCCTCCATAAGCTCCCTTCCATCCATAGCTCCTCAGAAATTCTGCAGTAATGTTTATTATTTTATTACAAACTATAAGTAGGTGAAATATTTCCTGTTCTCTGTAAAGGTTTGTAAATAAGCAACACTCAAAGATTTCCCAGATTTAGAGTATGGAGATTGTTTAATTGACCATAGGTCTGGTTGAATATGATTATAACCTCTCCTTGGTACATTCAATCCGAGGTCCTTAAATTTCTTAAACATGAAAAATGTTTTAAATAAATCTTCAGTCAAATTATAATATCAGGTTAGAATCAAGACCTTCCTTAATGTTTAGAGAGTAAGGAGTCAAAATGCACTCTTAAAATCAGACTCACTTGGGAACACTGTAAGATGGGTGTTCATGAAAATAGTGCTTTAATAATGCTAGATATATCTTCCTCAGAAAATTCACTAAGATATATTTTTATACAATAGAGCTAGTAGAAATGCAGAACTAAACAATATATTTTGACAAGATAAGAGCCTGGTTTTGTTTTATGAGCCAGATTGTGTATGCTTAGCTGATTATATGTCCTGTTTTGAACAGGAACATAACTGCTCTTAGTTACTGAAAGTGTTAGAATGATGTGTCCTGTCTTCAACATTAAAGGGATAGTTATTGCAGCAAAACACTGGCAAACTGCTCTGAAACTGAATATAAGAGTTGTGTACTTTGGTAATGTTGCCTCATTTCTTTTAAGGAAAAAATGTTTTCTTAGCCGGTAGACTAAAAGGTGAATGTTCTAACATTCACTTCATGTAATATATAAAAATATGTTGAAAGCATTAATAATTTCTAATGTTGCTATGTTATAATAAAAATGTGAAAAAGAAAAAACCTGTCTTTGTTGCAAATCCTGATAGTTTTACTATTTCTTTTTTGCTGACCTATTGGACAGAGAATAAGGCTCCATAAATAAGGCTAAAAAAGATTTTGATATTGCTTTCAATTTAGGCTCTGCCTTGCTTGAGAGAGCAACCATGCTTATTTAATCTACCAAGATTTGGCAGATCTTCATCTTGTCCCATTTATTTCCAATCACTCTTCTCGTGAATAGTGTTCATCTGAATATAAAAATGTCAGTTTAAACATAGCTTTTTGCTGGGCTACTGATAATTTACCTTTAAGTTGCCTTAAAAGAAACATCAGTTTTGAAAATGTGAATTTTGAATGAAACAGTAGTGTATGCTTTTATATATTTGTATATTTTTAAAATATTTTCAAAAAGTTATGTATTTTTTTTTTAAACAGTCTGTTTTATGCAATGCTTTTATTGGTTGGCCTACAGTAAATCCAAAGCAGGGCTACCAAGATGATAAAATGACTGATGACTAAATCCTATGAGGAATGGCTAAAAGACCTAGTTATGTTATGTTATGTTATGTTATGAGAAGCTGGAAAGGGGATACGATAGCTGTGTTCAAGCTTTTACATTCTAGAAGGTTCAGGCTTATTCTCACTTGCTCCAGAGCTAATGGGATTAAACTTCAAGAGGTAATAGGATTAAACTTCAAGGATATAGATACAGAATAAACATTAGTAATATCTTGACAGTAAGAGTTATCAGTCAGGGGAAACCATATGGAGTGGTTCTTCCCTTTCACTGGAGGTTTTCAAAAGAGGCTGAACTTGATAACCTCTTAGGTTATTTCTGACTCTATGTTTCTGTAATTCAATGGTTCAGAATAAATAAGATATTATTAGAAATGCAACTGTAACTTTCTATGACATATTAATAGTCCACCTTAGCGATAGGATTTAATAATATACCTTTTACAAGTTATGTTATAAAACAAAATAAACTCCATGTGAAACCTTATAGGTGATGTAGAAAAAGAACTTGTCAGTATCTTTGCCTATCTTGTTTTAACAATAGACTTATTCAGTGTTGTTATATAGTAGCTGATACAAAAGTTATCTTATGCTGAGAAATGGATTATAAAAACTAATTTTTGCATGTTTTCTTATTTTTGAAATATCCCATTAAGAGTTTCGTTAATTCCATTAATAAGGTCCAAATTTACATTAGAAAATCTTTTAAGATGGATTTTTTTTTAAAAAAGGCAAGCAGGATCTAATGAGATCATCTTGAACACATGAAAAGCCATGTTGTTCCTCCCATAGGTATTTCTTATTTTACTTTCTGCTTTAGTTGGTCTCCCATTAGAAACCTACAAGTTTGGCATGTTTCTCTCAATAAATGTTTCAAGAGGCACATTCATGAAAATTTGCAGGATTTTTGTGGGCAGCTTCATGATAGGATATAACGGGTATGCTTAACACCAATGGCTATTGCACATGTGTCCAGTTTTCTTGTATATGCGCTATTGATTTTTTTTTCATATGTTTGACAACTCATAATATGTAAAAAAAAAATAGCTGCCTTGTACGGATCAGGTCACTCTTTAGCTCAGTATTTTCTATGCTAAAATGGGAGCACTCACTAGAGTTTCATCTGGAAGTCAGAATAGAACAGAATAACAGAATTGGAAGGAACCTTGGAGATCATCTAGTCCAACCCCTTGCTCAAGCAAGTCTTTCCTATTTTTTTCCTGGAAGGATAGAATCTAAGCCTGAAAATGTCTACATACAAAGCAATTTTCTGTTTCTAAGATGTTCCTTTCATGAAGATACATTCATGTATATATAGGGCAATGATTGATGGGTCCAATAGGTGATTGACTGGAAATCCCCTCCCCCATGGACATGGCTGACCTTATCACTGCTTCAAACTTCAATTTCAGCTTTAGCCTTCATCTCCTGTCTGCCTGGTAATAGTTTGGAATATAATCTTGGCAGAGAAGCTTGATATAAGTTGAATAAATATTTTCCTTTCCTTTCTTTAATTAAGAAATGCTACTTGATCTAATTTGCATTCCAATCCTCNAGATGACACCCAGCTTTATATCTCTACCCCAGGCTTCTTACATGATGCCATGGGCATCCTGTCCCAGTGTCTGAAGCCTGTTGGGGACTGGCTGGGACAAAATAGTTTCTGACTCAACCCTAGCAAGATGGAGTGGCTATGGGTATTTGGACTCCCCAGAAACAAGGTTCTTCTGTGTTTACTTCTGAGGGGGTTGCACCGCCCCAAACAGATCCGGTATGCAATCTGAGAGTCCTCCAGTACTTGTGGCTCATGCTTGAAGAGCAGGTGACAACTGTGGCTAGAAGGGCCTTTGCACATCTCTGGGTGATATGCCAGTTGCCCCCATACCTACACCAAGAGATCCTGCTCACAGTAACTCATGCTCTTGTAAACTCCAGGTTAGACTACTGTAACACACTCTATATGGGGTTACCCTTGAAGACCATTTGAAAACTCCAACTTGTGTAAATTGCAGCCATGTTGGTAGTAAATGGTGCCACATAAATAGCACATATAACACCACCCCTACATAAGATGCCCCTGGTTACTGGTGTGTTTCTGGGTGCAATTCAAGGTGCTGGTGATTACCTGTAAAGTCCTACATGGCTTTGGACTGGGGCACTTAAGGGATTGACTTTTTTCAACTCTCTACCCGTCCAACTAGGTCAAGCAAATTCAAATAACCAGCTCAAACAAAAAAAGAGAACAAAATAGTTTTCAAATATCCAGAACATAATAAATAAGAACATAATAAATAAATAAGGAGGAGCGATACATTGGAATATATGCTAAAAAGCTTCATTCTTATTTAAAATTATCATAAAATCTAGAATTATAGAGCCCGTGACAAATATGAGGAAGGTATGGCACAGGAGCTGATATTTTTAAAAAAATGAGCAGTAGGTAATGCTGAGGCAAAGCCGTTTCTTACTCAACAGGTTCAATTGCTCTTAATCATTGTTTGTCTAATTTTGTATGCCACCACACAGAAGCTGGCAATCTTATATGTTAAGATTAATATCAGAAAGTAAGAATTGCTTATACTACTGGCTGCTGTGTGATCCTAAGAAAGGTTGCAGCTTATTTAAGGAGGCTTGAGCAGCTGGATCCGAAGCACCGTTCCAATCTGAGTTATAAGAGCTGCATATCTCTAGATATAATATACTTTGGTTTTTTTTCAGCAAAGCATTTGACAAAGTATTCGATGGCATGCTGATCAGCAAGCTAATTAAAAGTGGACTAGACAGTATGACAATCAATAGATGTTTAGTTCTAGTGTACTTAAAAATCTTTAGGAAAGAGGAGGTGCCTGATGTTAACCTAGATGCTAATGTTATGATTTCTATGCAGTGAAATGGGGATAAATTTTTAAGTCCCCATTTTATATGTTTTGTAATAGTAGTATGAAACAGAACAATACACGATTTTGAATATAGAACCAAGAAATTTAGTGTGGTGAAGTTATAGCTATGTAACTAATGTAAGTGATTAATTTAATTAGTTAATCATAGAATTTTAAAAGCGCATGTGGAGGATAACCAAAGGAAAGCAGAAGAGATGAAAGGTATGATTTAAAATCTATCTGGTATGGATTTTAATTTTATGGTTCAATCAATGATAAAGGAGGGCAGCATAGGTTTACCTTGTCTAACATGAGAAAATACCTTGAGCAGGCAGGGGGGCACTCAGAAACAGAATGTTGGATTAAATGTCATGCCTTATCTTGATTCAGAGATGCAATACTGAAGGTTCTTACAAATAAATGCAGTTGTATCCTTTAAACTACTACTCCACCCTCATTGCGTCATCAGATAATCGCCCGGCCTCCCTCTTCAGGGTGACCCGCTCCCTTCTTCAACTGAGGGGGGGGACCCCCTGGCGGGGAAGGCTGAGGAGTTTGCACAATATCTGCATGACAAAGTCGCTCGGATCCGAGAGGGTTTGGACTCCGACTGGGTGGCCCCGGGGGAGGTGACGGGAGCAGGTCTTGAGACGGTTGTGTGGGAGGAGTTTGACTCTGTTGCTCCCGAGGACGTGGACAGGGTCTTGGGGAGGCTGAATGCAACCACATGTTTATTAGATCCGTGTCCCTCCTGGCTGGTACTGGCAGCTCGGGAGGGTACACGAGCCTGGCTTCAGGGAATTATAAACGCTTCTCTGTGGGAGGGTGCCTTCCCCACGGCCCTTAAGGAGGCGGTGGTGAGGCCCCTCCTTAAGAAGCCTTCCCTGAACCCAGATGTATTGGCCAACTATCGTCCAGTCTCCAACCTTCGCTTCGTGGCGAAGGTTGTTGAGAGTGTGGTTGCAC
>NW_015387129.1:277567-280992 GCF_001527695.2 Protobothrops mucrosquamatus | reverse complement strand
TTTGCGCGAGCTGCATTGGCTGCCGGTGGCCTTCCGGGTGCGCTTCAAGGTGCTGACTATCATCTTTAAAGCGCTCCATGGCATCGGACCTGGTTACCTTCGAGACCGCCTCCTGCCACAGATTACCTCCCACCGACCTGTACGCTCCCACAGAGTGGGTCTCCTCAGGGTGCCGTCAGCCAGACAGTGCCGGCTGGCGGCCCCAAGGGGGAGGGCCTTCTCTGTGGGAGCTCCCACCCTCTGGAACGAACTGCCCCCAGAGATCAGGGTGATTCCTGATCTCCCTTCCTTCCGCCGCGCCCTCAAGACATGGTTGTTCCAGCTTGCGGGACTGGCCTAAGGGATTTTAAAGGGGTTTTAATCATTTTTAATCGGATCAGATTTAAATATTTCTTTTTAATTAATTTTAAATGTGTACTGTATTTTTGTAATTTATCTGATTGTTAGCCGCCCTGAGTCCGTAAGGAGAAGGGCGGGATATAAATGTAATAAAATAAATAAATAAATAAATAAATAAATAAACCTCCAAAACCCTCCATAAGCTCCCTTCCATCCATAGCTCCTCAGAAATTCTGCAGTAATGTTTATTATTTTATTACAAACTATAAGTAGGTGAAATATTTCCTGTTCTCTGTAAAGGTTTGTAAATAAGCAACACACAAAGATTTCCCAGATTTAGAGTATGGAGATTGTTTAATTGACCATAGGTCTGGTTGAATATGATTATAACCTCTCCTTGGTACATTCAATCCGAAGTCCTTAAATTTCTTAAACATGAAAAATGTTTTAAATAAATCTTCAGTCAAATTATAATATCAGGTTAGAATCAAGACCTTCCTTAATGTTTAGAGAGTAAGGAGTCAAAATGCACTCTTAAAATCAGACTCACTTGGGAACACTGTAAGATGGGTGTTCATGAAAATAGTGCTTTAATAATGCTAGATATATCTTCCTCAGAAAATTCACTAAGATATATTTTTATACAATAGAGCTAGTAGAAATGCAGAACTAAACAATATATTTTGACAAGATAAGAGGCTGGTTTTGTTTTATGAGCCAGATTGTGTATGCTTAGCTGATTATATGTCCTGTTTTGAACAGGAACATAACTGCTCTTAGTTACTGAAAGTGTTAGAATGATGTGTCCTGTCTTCAACATTAAAGGGATAGTTATTGCAGCAAAACACTGGCAAACTGCTCTGAAACTGAATATAGGAGTTGTGTACTTTGGTAATGTTGCCTCATTTCTTTTAAGGAAAAATGTTTTCTTAGCTGGTAGACTAAAAGGTGAATGTTCTAACATTCACTTCATGTAATATATAAAAATATGTTGGAAGCATTAATAATTTCTAATGTTGCTATGTTATAATAAAAATGTGAAAAAGAAAAAACCTGTCTTTGTTGCAAATCCTGATAGTTTTACTATTTCTTTTTTGCTGACCTATTGGACAGAGAATAAGGCTCCATAAATAAGGCTAAAAAAGATTTTGATATTGCTTTCCATTTAGGCTCTGCCTTGCTTGAGAGAGCAACCATGCTTATTTAATCTACCAAGATTTGGCAGATCTTCATCTTGTCCCATTTATTTCCAATCACTCTTCTCGTGAATAGTGTTCATCTGAATATAAAAATGTCAGTTTAAACATAGCTTTTTGCTGGGCTACTGATAATTTACCTTTAAGTTGCCTTAAAAGAAACATCAGTTTTGAAAATGTGAATTTTGAATGAAACAGTAGTGTATGCTTTTATATATTTGTATATTTTTTAAATATTTTCAAAAAGTTATGTATTTTTTTTTTAAACAGTCTGTTTTATGCAATGCTTTTATTGGTTGGCCTACAGTAAATCCAAAGCAGGGCTACCAAATGACTGATGACTAAATCCTATGAGGAATGGCTAAAAGACCTAGTTATGTTATGTTATGTTATGAGAAGCTGGAAAGGGGATACGATAGCTGTGTTCAAGCTTTTACATTCTAGAAGGTTCAGGCTTATTCTCACTTGCTCCAGAGCTAATGGGATTAAACTTCAAGAGGTAATAGGATTAAACTTCAAGGATATAGATACAGAATAAATATTAGTAATATCTTGACAGTAAGAGTTATCAGTCAGGGGAAACCATATGGAGTGGTTCTTCCCTTTCACTGGAGGTTTTCAAAAGAGGCTGAACTTGATAACCTCTTAGGTTATTTCTGACTCTATGTTTCTGTAATTCAATGGTTCAGAATAAATAAGATATTATTAGAAATGCAACTGTAACTTTCTATGACATATTAATAGTCCACCTTAGCGATAGGATTTAATAATATACCTTTTACAAGTTATGTTATAAAACAAAATAAACTCCATGTGTAACCTTATAGGTGATGTAGAAAAAGAACTTGTCAGTATCTTTGCCTATCTTGTTTTAACAATAGACTTATTCAGTGTTGTTATATAGTAGCTGATACAAAAGTTATCTTATGCTGAGAAATGGATTATAAAAACTAATTTTTGCATGTTTTCTTATTTTTGAAATATCCCATTAAGAGTTTCGTTAATTCCATTAATAAGGTCCAAATTTACATTAGAAAATCTTTTAAGATGGATTTTTTTTTAAAAAGGCAAGCAGGATCTAATGAGATCATCTTGAACACATGAAAAGCCATGTTGTTCCTCCCATAGGTATTTCTTATTTTACTTTCTGCTTTAGTTGGTCTCCCATTAGAAACCTACAAGTTTGGCATGTTTCTCTCAATAAATGTTTCAAGAGGCACATTCATGAAAATTTGCAGGATTTTTGTGGGCAGCTTCATGATAGGATATAACGGGTATGCTTAACACCAATGGCTATTGCACATGTGTCCAGTTTTCTTGTATATGCGCTATTGATTTTTTTTTCATATGTTTGACAACTCATAATATGTAAAAAAAAAATAGCTGCCTTGTACTGATCAGGTCACTCTTTAGCTCAGTATTTTCTATGCTAAAATGGGAGCACTCACTAGAGTTTCATCTGGAAGTCAGAATAGAACAGAATAACAGAATTGGAAGGAACCTTGGAGATCATCTAGTCCAACCCCTTGCTCAAGCAAGTCTTTCCTATTTTTTTCCTGGAAGGATAGAATCTAAGCCTGAAAATGTCTACATACAAAGCAGATTTTCTGTTTCTAAGATGTTCCTTTCATGAAGATACATTCATGTATATATAGGGCAATGATTGACGGGTCCAATAGGTGATTGACTGGAATCCCCTCCCCCATGGACATGGCTGACCTTATCACTGCTTCAAACTTCAATTTCAGCTTTAGCCTTCATCTCCTGTCTGCCTGGTAATAGTTTGGAATATAATCTTGGCAGAGAAGCTTGATATAAGTTGAATAAATATTTTCCTTTCCTTTCTTTAATTAAGAAATGCTACTTGATCTAATTTGCATTCCAATCCTC
>NW_015387129.1:253171-277515 GCF_001527695.2 Protobothrops mucrosquamatus | reverse complement strand
AATCCCCTCCCCCATGGACATGGCTGACCTTATCACTGCTTCAAACTTCAATTTCAGCTTTAGCCTTCATCTCCTGTCTGCCTGGTAATAGTTTGGAATATAATCTTGGCAGAGAAGCTTGATATAAGTTGAATAAATATTTTCCTTTCCTTTCTTTAATTAAGAAATGCTACTTGATCTAATTTGCATTCCAATCCTCACCCCAAATGATGCTGTGTAGTAACTGCTAACACCTCCACATTTTGATAATACTGTTCTTTACACAAGAAAAACTAATTCTTGAGCAGCTATATATCAAATCACCCTAACATGAAGAAGACCACCACATACAGGAAATAAGAGAAAAGAAAACAGCTTTGCATTTACCAGAAGCAGCTCTAGTCCTTTGTAAATTTTATTTGTAGTATAATTTTGGACTGCATCTTGAATCTCCTATTCCAGTCTAGCATATCAAAAGGCTGAGTTACACACCCATACCACAAATAGGGACAATAATAAACATTTACCTTGTATGGCTGTCCTAACTATCACTATCATGTTTCAGACACTGGCCTGATTTTTAATGTTTAGAAACTGAGAAAACTGTGAGGAAAAATATTTTAATTATTTTTAAAAGATCTGCATTAGAAATGTTATGAATTCCTGCTTTTGTTCCTGTTGCCCAAACTCAACAATACAAATAATCTGATATTGAGGAAAGCAGTAACTACAGTATATCTCAGTTGAGAGGATACAGTACATGTGTCCGTCTTCATAGATGACTATTGGACGTGACCAGCTGGCACAGCCCTAGTAAATTTAAGATGAACCCTCCAACAAAAGAAAACACCCAGGGACACACATCCTGTGCAATTTCTTCCATTTCTTGTCTACCTAAGTTTGTTAAAAATAAGCTGCCCATCATGGATGTAAACATGGGAGCAATGCCAAAGCAAGTGCAGGCCAGCTGGTATGGGCAAAAGTTTACAGTGTCAAAAACGAAAATGTTTTCATGAGAGACACACTGGAAAATATGGAAATTTAATAAGGGAATACCAGTAAATATTGTGGCAATGATAATATAGTGGTGATGGACAAAAAACAAAGTACACATTAATCTTTCTAGAAGTCATAAATATTTTTCATGTATACTAGGGCAGAGAAAATATCTTCTCTCAGCTCCATTATGTCCCCAATGATCCCTATTCATAATATTAATGCTTTAGGGGGGAGTATGTATTCTCTATTTTTAACCTGTTCTTAAGAGGTTGTGGTTTTATTGTGTCATCATCATCATCATCATCATCATCATCATCATCATCATCATCATCTCTTGGTATAAATGGCAAAGAAATGACTGTATCAAAATAAATCCAGGAAGTTAAGCTCAGATACCTCTTTGTGTAGAAATACTTCCTTGCTCTGTTCAAGCAGCATAGTTGGTATGTGACTGGTTGCAGCCTCATTTTTGCATCAATGTGGGCTCTGCCTCCCTGCCAGCCTTTTCTAGGCAAACTTGTTGAGTCTGTTTTTAGCCCAGCTCATCTGAAGAGGAAGGCGTGTACTACTGAAATAACTCAGTATAATCTTTATGGGTTGAAATATTTTGAATCCCAGTTCCAGCAGGCTACATTTTAGTAATCCTTTAATATTAGATTTCAATGTTAGTTCTAGATTTTGAAGTAGACTTGGACCTGAGAGGTAATGAATGGTTTTAAGACAATTTGGAAAGTTCAAAGTTGAACTGAAATTTGAATTAGGAATTTTTTCCCCTCAAAGAGACAGTGTTCCTGAGTTTCCTATTTGTAAAATAATGCATTGCACACCTGCTGTGGTGACAGATTTCCTATGGTTCTATTCCATAGTTTCATTTATTATTTTTTTTGTACTGGAAGCACGTTTTCTGATTATCTCATTAGCCTAATACATCCAATGAAGCACATTTTTTAAAAAATGACACTAAAAATAAACTAATCCACATTTGAAATGCCACAAGACGGTTATTATAATATCTTGAACTGTTGTGCTTTCCATTTAGGAGAAGGAGTTTGCCAACTGCTAAACTTTACCTTTGAGAATTAAGGAACTTTCTTTTGTAGCAAGATCAATTCAACAATTTTTAGGTTTTTCCATCTAGCAAAATTTGATCTCAATTCTGTCTGAAAATTTCAGCAAGTTATTCCAAATGCATCAGCTTTAAATAATCATAGAAATTAAGAACTACCTTTTTGCCCTGGCCTCTTTTTATTCTGCATTCTGGTCTATTTTTATTCTATGCTGCCTTTGATTGGCGATTAAATATTAAGATTAGACGTAAATACTGAAGCAGTATCTTCAGCACCACTCTAAAGATTATTTTAAAGCTTAAATTGAGAACTTGAAGTCTCTCAACAGTGTATGCAGTCATTGTGTACCATTTAAGTGAGACAGTGATATACTGCAAATAAGTCCATAGAATCACATGGAGTAAGAAGAACTAGAAATATTGCCTCAGTCTTGTGCCTCTTCTGGAAACCATTCCAGAAACAAGAGTTATGTGCCAACCCTTAAATCTCAAGGACTGACACTAAACTCATTTGTGATTGGAATATCATCAGTGAAGACTACTGCTAGAAAAATGCATTTTTCAAAGTACCTTTTATTGAAAGATGCCATCCACATCAGTTAATAATAATAAATTAGATTTTCTCTTATAAAAATAGTCCTTGACTTACAATAGTTTGATTAGTGACTTTTCAAAGATACAACAGCTCTGAAAAAAGTGACATGATCATTTTTCACATTTATGACCATTGCAGCATCCGTTGCAGGTAGTTCAGGACTACCTGTATTAAATATTTAATGCATACCAGTAATAAAGTAATAAAATTACTTTCTTATTCTATTACAAATTTTTAAGAATGCTTAATTAAACTTTTTATACTCCTAGCAGAATTTGATACATATATAAATAGTTCTTGACTTAAGACCACAATTGAGGCCAATATTTCTGTTGCTAAGCAAAACAGTGAATTTTGCCCCATTTTAAGTCCTTTCCTGCCACAGTTGTTAAGTGAATCACTGCAGTTGTTAAATTAGTAATATGGTTGTTAAGGGAATTTGGATTCCACATTGACGTTGCTTTTCAGAAGGTTGCAAAAAATGATCACATCATAAATATGAGTCAATTGCCAAGGATCTGAATTTTGATCACATGACCATGATGATACTGCAACAGTTCTAAGTGTGAAAAATGATCCTAAGTGACCTTTTCAGTACTGTTGTAACTGTTAACGGTAACTAAATGAACTGTTTTAAGTCAAGGACCACCTGTACCAATAATATATACGGTACTTGATCAGTCCATCTTTTGCAGAAATCTTTTTCATGTGAAAGAACATGTTTCTGTAAAAATGCAACTTTCTTAAGTTACACAATGTCTCCTCTAAAAGGATTTCTAAGGGCTTTTATATTTCACCAGTCTATTAAAGAGATCACAAGTTTGAAAAAAAACACATTAAAATCAGTACTTCTGCAGCTTTTTTTCTTAGCTGAACCGAACTTTTTGAATACCATGCTGTCTCTGCATCAGAGTGCTATGTTGTTTGTCACATTTTTCAAGTAATTCTCATTTCATCTGAATCGACCACAGGTTTGAGATGGGCGGCCTTACAAATTGAATGAATGAATGAGTAAATAAATGAATAAATACATCTTTAACTACACTCTTTTCTAATCTAATGAATCAAAATCTTTGCTTTAAGTTCAAAAAGTTCTTTTTTATATCAGTTAGTAACGTTTTTATTTCCAGAAATTCTGTCATTCTAAACCACAGGAAAGAACATTTAAAGTGGTAAGCAGCTCCACACTGCTCTTTCTTATTGAAACATGCACAGTAGATTTCAGGGCAGCCCCAAAATTGATTTGTCTGCTGAGATCCGTAATATTACCTGAAATATACACATGAGAACTAGAATTCTGGAATTATTCTAAAGAGACCTTTGTTTAATGAAATAGTTTGAAATCTGGAATAAATGAGAATGGTGTTTTCATATTTCCATGAAATACTAAAACAAAACTATGCAAACTTTATTTTTAAAAATCTGGATAACCCATACTTCATTGAGTTATTGTTTAAGATTTTTTTTAACCTATACAGAGAAACAGAATGACCATGGGCGGGCAAAAAAAGCTTCCCTGTTCCTTGTGGAAAGTTGGCAGGGAGTACCAGAAATCTTCCCTTCCCTTCCTGCAGATAAATGGCTGCTGGGGGGAAGCAGGGAATGAGGGATTGCAAGACTGGCTGGGAAACTGGCAGAGAATGTTGAAAATAAAGACCAGTCCAGCAGCAACCAGTAGCACTGAAGCAGCTAAAACTTATCCATGGCACCTGGTTTTGGGGCATGTTCTGTAAGTTAGCCAATTTGAGATACTTTGATTAAAAAATGGTTGTCATATGATGCACTATTTTGCCTAGTTAAAAGTCGTGACAATTCCAAACACATGCAGAAAAAAAAAATGAAGGAACCATATCCTTATTTCTGTAAGGCTAAGCCAACTTCATTGTTGTATTTTTTAATGAATATGTTTTTTGCATTAATAATGCTTTGGCTAATTGGCATTGTAATGACACTATCTTGCAGCATAAAGGAGTTAATGTCATTAAACATTTTCAGCGTAGGGTCTTCCTAGGCAAACTGATGGCATAATTACATTACATTGCAAAAAAAAGAACATGATGTAAGATGGGACAGCACTGTTGCTAGGATAAGATTGTCAGCTTTCTTTTATTTAAAGGTATCTATTGTATAGTGGTCTAGTTTCTTGTAAGATGTTCTTTATTTCAGCCTTAACAATTACTGTGAGAAACAGGTAGAATCAGAGTTACTAACCTTTATTTAAATGTTCTCCTCCTTTAAGTATATTTGAAAGAAAGAGAAAAAAGCTTAGTATAATACAGAGGAGATGGACTAATTTTCTGTTATTAACAATTGAACCATATAATTTTCAAAGGCAATATTCATTATACATTTTTCTTCTCAGAAAGTTATTCTTGTCCAAGCTGAAAAAGCTTTTTATTTAGGAGCTCGGTATACTGCTAATATTGTTTCATGTTTAGAGAAATACTATATAAAATTTGACTTTTTAAAAAAGATATTGGGGCAGTTTATTCGGCATAGTAAAATGCTTGTGGATTTTTGATGTATTTATTTGTCTTCATATTTCCTGAGCTTTTTTATCTTGGGGGTTTTTTTTTTGTACTTCCTGTCTCTCCCTGCAGCTTTTAGTGCTATAAAAATATGTGCCTCTTTAGAAATGGAGTTGTGTGAGAAACAAATACTGCCATCTGAATTTCTGCTTCAAGATTTGAGTTTTGTTATAAAACAAGTTATGAGACATAACTTGCTACATAAAAAGCGTAAGCTGGTGCTCTAATACAGCTGATATGTGTTTTTTTGCATGACCAAGATACGTAATTTTGCCTTTTCATTGAAAAGCCTATCCTTTAGTGATTTTCAGTCCTTTTAAATGGCAGTTGTCTAGTTCTTTAATGTTGATCTGCCATCTAGTGGCATGAATGGGACTCACAATTTGTTTTTCTTTTAAAAAAAATCCTGATGGTTGTGTGTATCAATTATTTTTAAACCTAATTTATTAGAACTTTATATAACATTGCAAAGAAAAATATCAGCAAGAAATGCCACCCACATTTATTCACAATAAATCTGAGGAATAGTTTGCCCACAGAAGTTGTCGGTGTTCCATCCCTGGAGGTATTTAGAAAGAGATTCAACAACATTTGTTTTGAATGGTATAGGGTCTTCTCCTTGAGCAGGGGTTTGGACTAGAAGACCTCCAGGATCCTTTCCAACTTGCTGTTATGTATTCTGTATTCTATCTATGTTTGCAACTAAAATATTTGAAATACGAGTGAAATAAATTAGGTGTTCTTTTCCAAATAGCAGAAATCCAGGTGGATTCCATTCAGAAATGGTTGCCTGTTGCTGGACATATTGGTCAGTTTCCCAATGAACTGCTGTGCTTCATTTTACCAATTAGGTTTCAGATTGTCTGTACTATTTAAATGAAAACTGGATCTACACACCTATTTAAGAGTTCAGCAGTCAAAGAAATGTGTACCATAGCACATTGATAATACTGAAGTTTGAAAATCTCACTGACTTCTTTGAGTTTTAAAGTTGAGTTTTAAAACATCAGTGGATGTCATTAAAGTACGTGATCATCAGTCGTTCACAATCATGTCATTCTGGAATGTTTTTCTGAATGGTTTACCTTTTCTTAAGCAAAATTTTAAATGTGATTACTGTATTCCTTGATGGTTTCAGCTGCTGATGCATGATCAGAATGAGTGGATTAGGAGAGAACATCTTGGACAGTATGAACAGTGACTCAAGAAAACGCAAACCATGTGATATCACAGGATCGGGGTAAAGTATTTCCATGTTTTTTAAATATTGTGACTACAGAACATTTACAAAAATGTATGGTAATTTCAGAATTTAAAATTGAGTTATTATTTAGATTAGAGTTTAGTTGATAGCATACTTAAAAGGTTGAAATGAGGTAAACTCATACTATTGCAAGAAATAAATTATTTAGGAGGAAGAAGAGATTATTAAGTATATAAATCAGATCCGTGTTGTTTAATTCAATACAGCCTTTTCAACCTTTTCACCCACTGTACCACTTTTAGGATATGGCAACATCCGAGTACCACCAGTTGCCTAGCAAGGTGTCAAAAACTTGATGACCAAAAAAAAAAAAAAAGTGATAAAGTACAGGTAGTCCTCAACTTACAATAGTTCACTTAGTGACTGTTTGAAGTTACAATGGCACTGAAAAAAGTGCCCCCTAAGCCACAGCCGAGCAAGATACCTGCCTGCCCACCTGGCGGCGCTCTTCCTCCTGTCCGAGGTTTCCATTGTTGTGAGCATTTCTGTTGAGGATTGGCAGCGGGGATGGTGTGGTGTGTGTGTGTTTTTATTCCCCCGGTCTGCTGGGTGGTTCAGCAGGTTTTGGTCACTTCATATGACCCTGGGACACTGTGACCGTCATAAATATGAATCAGTTGCCACGCATCTGAATATAAATCAGAAGACCCTGGAGATAAGGCAACATTCCAGCTGATTGGTGCTTCTTCTGGGCTCAGCAGAAGCACCAGGATCAGCGCCGAGCTCCAGCTGGAGCCTGGCGCTTCCACTGAGCCCTGACAGTCCCGAAGAAGCGCCAATCAGCTGGAAAGCGGCACTGATCCTGGTGCTTCCGCTGAGCCCTGGCAGCCCTGCAGCTCCAACCATCTCGTGCTCAGGCTTGTGCGGTACTGCCACTGGTTCAGCTCATTCCCCTCCCCCGCTACCATTTTTCTATGATGGTCGCGTACCACCTGCCAAGTGCCAATGTACCACAGGTGGTACCCGTACCATTGGTTGAAAAGCCCTGCAATAAAGTAGGACCAGGCAGTCATTTTTCTGTCAAGGACTTGATTCTTCAAGTCCTATATACTAGAGAGTTGAAGCAAACTGAGAGTTGAGAAAAGCCAGTAGCAGTTCTCTCCTCTCCTCTCCTCTCCTCTCCTCTCCTCTCCTCTCCTCTCCCCTCCCCTCCCCTCCCCCATCATTTGCATTCCTGTATTGATTTTTTATTCAACCTTGAAAAACATTGTTGTAAGTTCCTACTCAGAAATAAGTTTTCCTCAAAAACAGTATAACATTCAGCCTCTTGACACCCAGTTGGGAAATATCAGTGTGGCCATAGGGGGGAGGGGTTATTGTCATTTCCAAAGGGTTAGATGTAACTTACTGAGTTGAAGTTATTTAATACATTTATACTTTATGTATACTTTGGCCCGGATAATAAAAAAAACACTTTTAATTTAGCAGTTTGATTAATACATTTTATAAAAGGAAATCGTATGACCAGAAGCCTTAACTTAATAAAACCTCTGTATCTTTTTCTCTTTAAGTCTCGTATGTAGTGGAGAGAAGCGGCGACGTGAGCAGGAAAGTAAATATATTGAAGAATTGGCTGAACTGATATCTGCTAATTTGAGTGACATTGATCATTTCAATGTCAAACCGGATAAATGTGCAATTTTAAAGGAAACAGTTCGACAGATACGTCAGATAAAGGAACAAGGCAAGACTGATTCTTAATCTATATAAAAAAATCCCTTTTATCTAAACGTCATGTTTCAGTAGGCATGAATCTGATTGTAGCTTTAAAACAAGAGACACATTTTGTTTTCTGTTAAACATTTGGCTGCTTAAGCTAACATTAACAACGTGGATACTGCAAATAAAATAATTGAAGGATTGACTAACGTTTTACCAAACGAATCATAAATTTACATTTATTACATTGCGTTAAGAATCAGTAAAATAACAGATTGGCTACAGCCAAGTGATTTTATTTATTTATTTATTTATTTAGTGAATGGCATATCATACATGGACTAGCATGTATGATAGAAGAGCCAAGTCATACTGCCATAGAATCAAGAGCTGGAAGGAACAATTTAAATATTTTCCACAATCATTTTATGGTTGTGAAGGGAGAAAGTAAAGAATATAAAAGACATCATGGAAGAAATACGTAGACTTCAAGCTATCATAACACAATTCTGGTTTGTTTTTTATCATTTAAATACTTCTCCAGCCTTCATTATCAAGGGTGGTATGGTGGCTCAGCAATTAGGATGCTGGGCTTGTTGGCTGGAAAGCCGGCAGCCCAGATTCAAGACCTGAGCACCACAAGAGGAATGAACTCCCAACTTTCCCCCACTCCTGCCAACTTAGCATTTCGAAAGCTTGCAAATGCAAGTAGATAAATAGGCACTACTTTGGTAGGAAGGTAACAAACAGTGCTCCATGACATCATGCTGGCCACATGACCGCGGAAGTGTCTTTAGGCAGTGCTGACTCAATGGCCTTGAAATGGAGATGAGCACCATCCCTTATAATCGATAACGACTAGCAGAATAAAATCCACAGGGACTCCTTTTATCTTTTATTTCATTGTCAAACAATGTCATTGTTAAGCTGCATTTATATTTTCTGTGTCTCCAAGGAAGCTTTTCTCCTTTAGTATGGAATAAAGATTAATATTATATATGTTTCGGTACTGTTTTTTTCAGCAGTTTAAATTCTCATTAAATATTTTTAAGCATGTTAATAATAAATATTAACAGTTAAACCTGTATATATTCAGTGGCATGCTTATATATACAGTATTACCTTTTTCAAGACTTGCTTTTTAATTTCAGGAAAAACAGCATCTACTGATGATGATGTTCAGAAGGCAGATGTATCTTCAACTGGACAGGGTGTTATTGATAAAGATTCACTGGGACCACTCCTCCTACAGGCAAGTATATAGGCTAGTTAGTGTTAATATTGTTAGAATAGTTTAATTCTGGAGTCGTTAGCACAGCAGAAAGCTCTATGTTTTTACTATATTTGTAGTTATTAAATAGCTATGTTCAGAAGATTCTATCAGCTCTCAATATTTTTACAGTTCAAAAACTGTGAAAATTCAGATTCTTTCTCCATTCCCAGAAAATGAGTACAGGTAGTCCTCAAGGTACAAACCTAATGGAGCCTGGCCATTAGGCTCATAAGTCAAAAAGCTCGTCAAATGGATCAGACTCAATTTTATAATTTTTTTTATATCAAATGCATTAATTAAATCTTTGTTAAATGAACAAAGATCTGACTTACTATTTCCTCCCATAGCTGCCATGTTAACTGAACTGGGAGGGTTTCCCGCCAGCCACCCATCAGCTGTTTCCTGTGCTGGGTTCAGGAACTAAATTGCCTCCAAGCAGGGCTTGCAGCCATTAAAGTTATTTTTTTTTTAAAAAAAACAACCACTCAAGCGTCTTCACTGCCTGTCGGGGGGGGGGAGGGAATGGAGCCATTGCTTTAAAAAAAAAAAACTTGCCAGCTTAAGAGTCTCCAGCCACACTCAGAGGGAGATGGGGGAGGGATTTGCAGAACTCCCTGCTTGCAATAGTAACAGAGATGGAATGGACCTTGAGGTCATTTAGTCTAACCCACTGCTCTCAGAGGAGAGAACAATATTTCTGATAAATGCCTATCCACTCTTTTCTTAAAAGCTTCCAGTGATGGGGCACCCACAACTTCTGGAGGCAGTTTAAATTTAAAACCTACAAACTACAGTAATATATGCTAATCTCCAAAATAAAAGCTGAATAGTTTGCAAGCACAATAGTTTGCAAAGTACAGTACTTAAAAATCAGAGCAGTTCCCAAAGTGCTTGCAAACTGTTTGCAAGCACTGTAGAGTAACAAAAAAAATATTTTAAAATACTTACAGTAGCACTCCAGCCCAGGTAGCAGCAGATTGCAGCAAAAGCAAAAACAAACTGGCCCTTGATTGGTTCTTGATTGGCCATGTGACCAGGGACCAACCCCCCCAAAAAAACCTTCCAGCTTCTCATAGGCCCGAACGGCCCAGGCAAGTCACAGACTTAAAAATGGCAGCTGTTGCAGCAGAGCCTTAATCCAAGTCACATGGCTACAGAGGCCTCTTTTTGATCACAATTTTGAATTTCTAACGTAAGTACCCTTTCTGAATTAATTCGTTTTTCTGAAAACTCGCTAAATAAACGTTCATACCTGGGGGAATTACCTGTAATGTACCCTTTTTCTAGTGAGATGTCTACATGATATGTTGGACTATAATACATGTAATTCTGAGTTAGTATATTTTTGGTCCACTTTTTTGGAATGTATTGGAGGACATCAGGTTTGGAAATGAGGCATCGAGTGGGGCATTGCTTCTAATAATAATTTGCTTAATAACCGGCCATTAGCACCCTAATCAACAACTAAAAAGCCACAGACAACCAGGCACCACATAAATATTATGCATAGTATAGTCCAGGGGTAGGCAACTGGCTGGCTCAGGAATTCTGGGAGTTGAAGTCCACGAGTCATAAAAGAGCCAAGGTTGCCTACCCCTGGTATAGTCCAAAGCACATACTCTGTTGGGAGAGAGGTTCCCTGAGGATGGGCTCCAGAACAAGTCCGAAAGCTCAGAAGACTAAACCTCTGGTCCCAATGACCAATCCAGATTGGATTCTGCAAGACATATTAAGGCAAATAAATATTTAATTTTTTTATTTATTTTTTGCATTTTGGAGCTGCCCATCTCCCTTTATTTCATTTAAATGAAAAGTATATGTTGAGAAAAAGAATAGAAATAGTTAAAATTAATTTATCACAAAACAATTTATTATATAGATGGTTCTGAACTTAACTGGTCACTTAGCAACCGTACAAATTAACAACAGACCTCCCCTAGACTACTTATGACCTGGATTCAAAGTTCTGACAGCCCCTGTGGTTTCACATGACCAAGATTTATTACTTTTTTTTTCCTGAAAACCAATTTCCAATTTCTGGTAAAAAAAAAAAACCCCACCTGTAGCAGACAACAGATTTGCTTAATGACCAAGGCATTCACTTAACTGTCGTAATTCACTGTGCAATTCTGGGTTCAATGACATTCGTAAGTCGCAGATGACCCGTACGTCTTCATTCTTTTTTTTGTTTTTATAGACATTGTTCCTTTCATCACATCCATATACTGCCTTATATATAGCCCTTTTTCCTTTAAACTTTTCATCATCTTCTTTATGAAGACCTCATCAACTCCATCCATCCATGACTTCCTGAATCATCCCATACATCTCAAAGCATTTGCTGTTCCTTTATGTATGTTGATCCTCATTCATTCTCTATATATGAGCCAGTCTCCTGTATGACATTCATTCAGAATGCTATACAATTTTTCCTCAAATCTCATCTCGTTTCCCATTGTCACTATTCACTGGAGTGTAACATGCAATCTTTATCAATCTATGGATTCTAGCTCTCATACGCATCCATGATAACTTATTGATACTTCACGATGTACCTTTTCATTCTTTTATTCATAATTAAACCTATGCATTCACTTCCCTATAGATACTCACACCACAGGATCAGACCATTCCACTCAGTTACATTCTTTCCTTTTTTTCTTAGTTTCACAGATATAAAACATATCTAGCTTTTCTTTAATGCATCAATTCCCTGCCCTTTTAGGTTTATTTCTTTTACATTGCATAGTACAGCCTTCTGTATGGCATGGACTGGCCCAGAGATACTGGCCCAGAGATACCTCTACTGCCCATTATCCCTTTGATTAATCAAGGCTTTCACGTAATGCTTTCAAAATACATTACAAAGAGAAAGAAGATATACAGTAGACTAATCATTTTCATGCCAGAGTGCAGCATTCCTGATAAAAATAAGGACAATACTGATCTATTTTGGCACATTTTGGCCACCATGATGCAAGGATAACGAAAGTCCAGTTTTATTCCAAGGATGTTGCTGCTAATCTATCCAAGCTAGAATCTAGAGACTATGTTGTAAGCCAATATAATTTTGCCCACAACCTATCAACTAGGAGGCATATGCTGTGTATAGACATAATTAATGCAAGTATAGGATTATAAATGAATACAATAGATGTTGTGTTGCTAAGTATAGGATTATAAAATACTGATAGCAGAGAATATTTGTAGATTGTGGGGTTCTTTGTGTTCTCTGAGCTTAGTTATTTTCTTGCTGATGTTTCATTACCAAACTAGGTAGCATCTTCAGCAACACTGATGTTTATTTCAGTACATAATAACTGTTAATATATATGTGTATTTAAATGTCTCAATACTAGCTTTCCATAACTTTATTTCTAGGCATTAGATGGCTTCTTATTCGTAGTAAATAGGGATGGAAACATTGTATTTGTATCTGAAAATGTCACTCAGTATTTGCAATATAAACAAGAGGACCTGGTTAATACTAGTGTTTACAGTATCTTACATGAGGAAGATCGGAAAGATTTTCTTAAAAATTTACCTAAATCTGCAGGTAAGAAAGCTTTTCATAATCGCTTGGTATGTAAAATGTGCAAAATTGACCTTTTCTTAAAAAAAGAAAAATTATGTTTAACTTTAAACTATAGCATTAACTTTAAAGTACATCTTCAAATTTTCATTCACATTGTACCTTAATATCAACATTTTCCAGCAAAAATCAGTATTTAGCCAAATTATGCTTGGGTCTTTGTAATTTCTTGACAAAGATGGCTTATGTAATTTAAATGGTTATCCCACATATATGCATTTTCTCAGCCCACCTCACAGGGTTGTTGTGAAGTTAAATTTTGGGGATTCCTTCATGTAAAATGCCTTGATTTTTTATAGAAAAAAACAAAGTATATATGCAGTGAGTAAACACACACTATTCTCTGTTAATAGAAATTGAAGTATTGCTGTTCAGTTTATTTAAAATATACTATTGTGTGGATTCTGTTAAAATACTAACTTTCATTTTTACCAAACTTTGGTAAACATAATATCAAACAAAATTCGTTAACTTTTTGTAATAGATGTCTATTACCCCATCATAATGTTTTAAGTAAATTTGATGTTTATTATGATGTTAATCATAACAAAATATTAAGTATGAAAAGATGCAGATTCAGTTGTGGCCAATATTATTAGTTCTATTAGAGTTAGGTTTTCTCTCAACCCAACTCACCACATAGGATTATTGTTGTGGGGAAATAGGATGAGGAAAGTGTGTTGGATATGTTCTCAGCCTTGAGTTACTTGTAAAAATAATAAAACTGGGATATAAATAAATAAATAAGTTCATGTTGCAAACACTGATGGTTAATATTAGAAGAGTCCTCTACCTTCTTCCACCCTTTAATAGATAAATCTTTAATAGATTTAATAGATTTATAACAGATTTTGGTTTTTGCCTGCCTGATATATGATATTTCATACATTAAATTAGGTTTTTTCCTTTTGTGGATAATTCTTAACAGTACATAACTGTTACATACAATAGGATGCTCTAACCCTAACGCTCCTCAGTTCTAAATAGCCAATGCAGCTGGATAAATACAGAATTAAAGTCATCATTCTTTATCTACCAATTTAATGAGAAATTCTATTTTTTTTTAAGTGAATGGAGTTTCTTGGACCAACGAAGCACCGAGACAGAAAAGTCATACATTTAATTGTCGCATGATGGTGAAACCATTAAAGGAACTTCTAGAAGATATAGGGAGCGGTCAGGAATCACATCAAAGATTTGAAACCATGCAGTGTTTTGCGTTATCACAACCAAGAGCTATGCTAGAAGAAGGGGAAGGTAATGGCAAATCATCCATTTATTTAAATGTATTCTATTCATTTATATTGCAGCATATCTTACACATTGAATGGCTAAATGCTACCAATTTTACATAATTTTAAGTATGTCATAAAATATTTTGTATTGCAGATTTGCAGTCCTGTATGATATGTGTCGCGCGTCGTATCTCTACAATAGAGAGAGTATTTTCCCCAAACACAGAGAGCTTTGTTACTAGGCATGATCTTTCAGGTGAGAATTCTACTTGAAAAACCCATCAATATTCCTATGCAAACTATAGGAATAACATGGTTTACGTTACTAATTGCCCTCAAGCATTTATTTATGAATTCATTCAGTTTATATGGTTGTCCATCTGACATACACCAGTTTGGTGTCACACAAATTTAAAATAAATAAGTGCAATTGCTAAAATAAGATAAAATAAAAATAAAGTGAGAGCTATCTTGGTGTAGTGGTTTGGCCATCAAGTTAGAAAACAAGAAAATGTGTGCATTTTAATCCTATCTTAGGCACAAAGCTAGTTGGGTGGCATTGGGCCAGTCACTCTCCATAAGCCTAGGAAAGAGGCAATGGTAAATCTCTTCTGAAATCTTGCCAAAAAAACTAAAGCAACAATGAGGGTGGGGGCCAGCCTAATCTTACAAAACATCAGAGGACAGGCACTTTTTCAAGGCCCTGCTAAGCACACACCTCTCGGCCAACAGTACCCAGAATGCACCTCCTGTTGGATTACATTGAGACAACGATGAGATGATGAGACGGTCATATAAGTAATCTGGCCCAAATCATATGTCTTTAAAGGTGACTACCAGCATCCTGAATTGCACCCAGAAGCAAACTGGTAACCAATGCATATCACAGAGCAATGATTTTATATGTGCCAACTAACTGGCACCATTAACTGCTCACACTGCTGCATTTTGCACAAGGTTGGAGACTATAAGGCAATTAATATTTTAGAAAATTTTTCTTGTAGTGCTTCCAGTTTGTAGCATTTGCCTATTGTTTTCTGGCTGAACTGAAATTGTTTCAAACCCTTGAACGAATTGTCTGTCTGGTTATATGAACTAGTTCACCTAAGGCCTATTCAGAGATGACTCTGTTCTATATTGCTCCTAAATTATGGAATATCTTTTCTCCAGAACTGCAACTTCCCTCCATTCTTTTTGATTCAAGTATGAATAATTTTTATTTGGTTGATATTCTCAACTTGTTGCCAGTATTTTATTCAATTAAGGTTCTATGCTTTTGTTTTTAATAACATTGCAATGCATATTTCTATAAATTCTAACACAACATTCAGCTAATTAAGTAATTAGCTGAATGTAATTTCCAATAGTTTCTTTTTCTATTTGGCAGGTAAACTTGTTAACATAGATACAAATTCTTTAAGGTCTATGAGACCGGGATTTGAAGATATAATCCGCCGTTGCATTCAGAGATTTTTATGCCAAAATGAAGGTCAACCCTGGTCAAACAAGCGGCACTATCAGGAAGGTAAAATCTGGAAGTTCAAAGCTGTTGAGGGGTTAATTTTAAAAACAAAGGGGGGATATTTATTTTTAGGGCCAATTTGAAACAAATACAGTGAATTGTTGTCTTGGAAGTTCTAATTGGATCATGTATTTTCATAAAAAAAATAGGTATCAACTGATGTCTAATTATGTCAAGTATGATAGAGAAATAAGCCTTTCTTCCATAGTTAAGAGGATGACAAGCTTAAGACACCCTTTTAGATCTTGCTTGCTATCTTGCTGCCACTGAATTTCCCCATTGGTGTGTAGTGATGCTTTGTGTTCATAAAGTTGCTGGGAGGTGGCATATGCAAATAGTTCCTGCTTGCTTTAATAAAACCCTGACCCTTCCAATTGAGAGTCTATATTTATGCAGGTAATGATTATTACAATGAAACCTGGGCAAAATAGGATTAGCTCTGTTACTTTTTGACATTTCCTCCCCCCCCAATGTACAAATTCACACACACAAGCTATATAGATTTGTTGTTGTTGTTGTCTTTCATGTGTATGCATTTTAAGCAAAACTTTGTAGACACCAAACTTGATCCTTTAAAATATCTATCTTACTTTGCAAGCCACAATTTCTGTAACATGAAATACGAACAGGAAGGTGCTCTTTTAATAAAAATCTGTTTTTCTTAACAGCTTACATGCAAGGCATTGCTGAAACTCCACTCTACCGGTTCTCTTTAGCTGATGGAACAATAGTGACAGCACAAACAAAAAGTAAATTATTCCGAAATCCGGTTACCAATGACCGACATGGGTTTATCTCTACCCACTTTCTTCAACGGTAAAATTGCAAATTATATTTTAGGATTTCCAAAGTATAAACTTTCGTTAAATGCTTATTTGAGCAAAAGTTGAGATATTAACATTGCTATGTGACATGTTTGTATAGCCCAGGCATAGGCAACCTTGGCTCTTTTATGACTCGTGGACTCCAACTTCCAGAATTGCTGGAAGTTGGCTCAGGAATTCTGGGAGTTGAAGTCCACGAGTCATAAACGAGCCAAGGTTGCCTACCCCTGGTATAGCCTAATAACTATTTCAGATTCAGATAATGGTTTTCATGGAGTAAGACTGGTTTTCTGTTTTGTAAGTTAGGACAGGAAAACAAGATGATCAAATAAGTCATGCTAGAGAATTCACTGTTTCTTTTTAACATATTGTCTGAATGACAAAAAAATGAGATGGTATCTTATTTCAGAGTACAGCTCATGATTACTCATTATGCAGGTGATTTTTATTGAAAGTTTCTATCCCTGCGTTATACCTTTGGCTGTAACCTAGTAGCTAGTTCACCAAATGGATAGGTAAACAACTGAGCTTGTTCATATCTTGTGATTAAAAAAATTAGCAGCTGAATTTATGGAAAGTAGATTCACTCCATGGCGAAATAAGTAATAATACCTTCCAAAGGAATTATTTTTTGTTATGGTTTTGCTTAAAGATAATAAAATGGTAGTCCTACGTATTATTTCAGTGGGCATAAATGTTGGAGCTTCTGCAGTATCTGAGGCTCAGTTGAGCTAATCTCAAGAGGACAGGAATGAAGAAGAAAAGGTGTTTATTTTCTTCCTTAACCATTTTTTGAAAACAGGACTTCCTGAAATTACTGGCTTGGATAATATGTCATTTGTGGTATAGAATATAATCAGGGTTTGGTTTTAGTGGAACTAATTGAAGTGACACAGTGTAGTTTAGAATTTGTGTGGGGAAAAAGGGTGATGAAGACTCTTCCTTAATAGTTCCCAGATGGTGCAAGTAGTTGCTTTACTTTGGCAATATTTCTATCTATGGATGAGGAACAATAGGAGGAAACTGCTTAGAAGGCTTTCTAATCATTTCTTAGTTTTTGGAGCCTGAAAGACACCACCAAAGCATTTAAATAGGTTACAGATAGTTCTTGGATAACAATAGCAATTGGGACCAGAATTTCCATCACTAAGCGATGCAGTCATAAAGCAGGAGATCATATTCCTGCATTGCTTAGTGAGGGTGATCCTGGTCGTCCTGGTTGTTGTGATCTGAGGACTACATGGTTCATGAGATGAAACCTCACATGACTGTGACATGGGAAGAGGTTAGAATCCAGGCAAGCAGACAGGCAGATAAGACTAACAGGAGGGCGGCAGATCTTTTTCCATTTAAAAAATTAATCATATTAATGATTTATTAGTTGCAATTAGTCTTTTATTGAATTAATACCAGTGTATTTGTCCTTTCCTGTTATGCTTCCTTAACAATTTTTTAAATTAAACAGATTGAACAATAAATAATGCTGAAAAGCAATCCATTATCTTCTGCACCAAGTAGTAACTACTAACCAGAACAACCTTTCCCCTGCAGGCAGGATCGTTCTGATCACATCAGACCCCACTCCACCCAAATATTGTAATGATTATCAATATGTAATCATTTTTCATTTTTAAAAAGGACAGGAAAAGAAGCTGGTGATTTTGGAGGAGTTATGCCATATTTTTCCAAACCTTTTTTCTTTCATTTTTTCTTTTATTAATGTTGAGATATTGAATTATATTGTTCGTATGTATATTTTTCTTCTGTGTGTAATGTAACACAATTAAAAAGTGGATTTGGAGTCTGATTTTATTGTATCCCTTTGTTCAACTTTTCAGAGAACAAAATGTTTATCGACCAAATCCTAATACCGTGGGACAGAACATAAGACCTTCTACAGCTATGAGCACCAATTCATGTGGAGGTGTTATGAATATGATACCTGGGCAAAATGTACCTCTTCAAAACAGAAACTATGGCATGGGAGATCCTAACATGATGGGGCAGATGAGTGGTGCTAGGTATGGGGGTCCAGGAAATATGGGACCAATGAACTCTGGGCAAGGAATGCAGTCTTTTCCGTATCAACATAATTATGGATTAAATATCAGCAGTCCACCACATGGCAGCCCAGGGTTGAATGCCAGTCAACCAAATATAATGATATCGCCTAGGAATCGTGGGAGTCCAAAAGTGAATTCACACCAGTTTTCTCCTGTACCAGGTAAAGGTGGCTTTCTAAGTAATATTCCATTTCAATATAAGATATCCATTTATCTACAGAATATTGCTTTTTTATTTTTATTTATAACTCGGTCTTTAAAAATATTTCCTGTAATGTATTGAAACATAAACCTAGACTCAGTTTACTCAAATTAATTATATCATTATTCTCTTGTGAGAAACCTTGCATGGAAAACAGTTCTGCATTGTTTTCCTTTTTTCCTGAGACATTTCAAATATTTATGAACTATTTTTAATTAAACTATGAACTATTTTTATAGGTGTACACTCTCCAATGGGACCGGTCAGCAATTCAAGCGGCAACAACTTTTCAAGCAGCTCACTTAGTGCTCTTCAGGCCATTAGCGAGGGAGTTGGAACAACTCTCCTCTCCACACTTTCGTCACCAGGTCCTAAACTGGACAGTTCTCCAAATATGAATGTTCCTGCACAAAGCAAAATGGGAAGTCAGGATTCAAAAAGCCCTCCTGGCATATTTTGTGAGCAGAATCAAGTGGAGAGCTCTATGTGCCAGTCAAACACCAGGGACTCAAATAGTAATAAAGATAGCAAAGAGGAGAGCCTTGAAGGTGCTGATCAGAGGGGACCAGCTGAAAGCAAAGGACATAAAAAGCTTCTTCAATTGCTAACCTGTTCCTCAGAGGAGAGAGGACATCCAACACTTTCAAATTCACCCTTGGATTCCAGCTGCAAAGAATCTTCTAACAATGCTACAAGTCCTTCATCTGGTGTTTCATCTTCTACGTCTGGAGGAGTTTCTTCATCAAATATGCAAGAGAAGCACAAGATTTTACATAAGTTGCTACGAAATGGTAATTCTCCAGCCGAAGTAGCAAAAATCACAGCTGAAGCTACTGGTAAAGATCCATTTCATGACACTAACACAGTTTCCTGTGGAGAAGTAGTGAAACAGGAACAAATGAGTCCTAAAAAGAAAGAGAATCATGCTCTGCTTAGATACTTGCTTGATAAGGATGATGGAAAAGAGCCGCTTTTAAAAGACGTTAAACCTAAAATTGAAACTGTGGATACCAAGATGGGACAGTGTTGTAGTTCAGCCATACCTACATCAAGTAATGAAAAGGAGATGAAAATAAAAACAGAACCCACAGAAGAGGTAGAGTATGAGTATTCAAGTGTTGAGCAGAATTTCTGTTAAAAAATTCTTTACTCTTAGTTTCATTCCACAAGCTTATTTGATAAGCAGTGTCTTGTTAAAATTTTGACAGTCCATGGACAAGTAAAACTCCAGAGGGAGTTGTCTTACATTGTTCAGCTTTAGTTCTTAACTCAGTTATATAATAGCAATTTTCTTTGTTTTTAGATTTTACATGGCTAGTTCCAGGTGAGACCAATTCTGAAGAGGTATTCCTTTCTGTAGGAGTTATTCTGGAATACCTCTTTTAAGTTAGATGCCTTCCATCTATAAGATTTAAAGAACTTAGTGGTTAATATTTTAAAAGTTTGAATATTTTAATAAATATTTTAAAATGATTCCATTAGGTTAAATAAATGAAATGATGAACTAAGCAATTACTGTTTCTTTTTTTTCTGAGTTACCCTTTAAATGGGTTATGTGTATGAGCTTATAGAATAGTTGTTTTTATTCTTCCTAGACAAAAACGTACGTTTGTTTTATTTTGTAACGTACGTTTATTTTATTTTGTCCATTTGTTTTTGTTGTTTTAAAGTTAATACTAAGTCTTGGAGGCATATGTTTTGAGTCTATACTAGCTTATAAAATCTGTTCTAGAAATTTTAAAACATAAATTATTTAAAATGTTGTTTTGCAGATAAATGGCAATTTGGTGGATAATTTAGATGCAATTTTGGGTGATCTAAATAGTTCAGATTTTTGCCATAATCCTGTACCTACAAATGGAATTAGTATGGGGAATAAGCTACCTCTATGTCAAGGAAATACACTAATAGGTAAGGAATTATTTGCACTCTGATTTTATTACACAAAATAGTTTATGTTTATACAGTAAATCAGTGAAATCAATACAGTAGTTCATTTTTAATGTTAAGTTTTTACCTTTTTTGTATATTATATTGTATTTTCTTGACCTTTATAGAGTTGAAAGTGTACAGAGGAAAAATATTGTATTAATTTAATTTCACACTGGAATATAAGATCTTCTTGAGTATTTCACTATATTTCTTTAATACTTTATTTAATAATAATTGAATACACATACAGACAATATTTTTACAGATGATGCATTTACAATTCTATTTTAATTTTTCAATAGGTGTCAGAAGTCCCCTGTCTAGGCAGACCATCCGCCCACCTTTCAACAGAGCCATATCTTTAGATAATCCTATATCGGTGGATTCTGTCTCATCAATGAGAAATGCCAGTTCATATTCTATGTTACAGAAGCAAAACATGATGGCTGAGAGACCAAGAATGATTGAAAGTCAAGAAAATTTTGGAGCCAATATGGGTTTGTTTGTAATTCTCATCTTTACCTTAATCAGGATTCCAAAATTTTAATAATCTCTATCTGTATGATCAAAAGATGATTTGCAGTCCTTCAACAAACAAGTATTGTAAACAGTAGGTTGGTTTGGTTTGCAAATTTTGAAATTTGAAACCACAAATGATTGACATGACTGTTCTGTACTTTAGAGCAGGGGTGTTAAACTGCTGGCCCGCGGGCCGGTTTCATCATACCGGAGCCGCGCCCATCCCATTGCCGGCAATGGCAAAAAAGCTCCGATACGTCGCGCGACGTCATGTGACGTCGTGAGTTTGACATGCCTGCTTTAGAGCCTAAAATATTTGATGCATAAATGCAGAGTGGATAAAAAAGTGAACAGAAAATCAGTTCTCAACGATGGATTCCATATAAGTTTGAAGTTCACATGTTACATCCCCACTTTAAAAAGTTTAGCTCTTCTGGTGGAAATTGCTGCATACCTCAAAAAATGCTCTTATACAAGGGTTTCTTGACTTTAATATGTTATGAGTACAGTTGGAATCCAAAGGCAGAAAAGCCCTTGTGTAGTCTTTTCCAAATCGGCAAGTTTTCAGTAAATTGTAGTTCCCACATATACTAGGATGGGGGGAAATACCTTAATATGTACAATACTTTCAGTTCTGGCCTAGAATTATAATCTGAATATGAGGAGGAGCAGAAATGCCTACTTTAACAAAGTGAATTGTATTCCGTATTTTTTAGTAATGATAGTAAAATGCTTTAAATATGTCAATTCTTCCAGGGATATGTAACAGAAACATCTCAGTGAATCAACATTCAGCAAGTGATTGGAGTCTACAAAATTCAAAACTGAGCAGGATGGAGCCTACAGCTTCTGGTTCAATGGCAAGGGCTGGGTCAGACTGCAGTTCTTCTCTTGCCCGGTCTTCCATGGGAGGATCCATGCCTGGCTTGCCCATGAGGTCAAATAGTATGCCTGGCACCAGATCAATGCTCCAACAGGAAATGATCCATATGAGTGAGTTATTACAATTATTATTTACTGAACCCTTAGTATTTCAGATCTTGGGCACAACCTTAAACCCCACTTTCTTTCTCTCTCTTCCATATTTTCCCCAGCTATTCATTGGCACTTGCATATTTTTATACTTTACTCTGGACATTATTACTCATTTCTGTTTGGATCAAACTTTGAGACTTGTTATGATTCATATCTAAATCAATTTGTTCATGAAACATGCTGCCATAATAATCAATCTTGTACTGTCCATGTTCAAAGGAATATAACTTCAATTATTTATTAATAACTACACTGTGTGTACAACTATTAGGCAAGTTGTATTTTGGAGGATTAATTTTCTTATTGAACAACTGCAATGCTCTCGGACAATCCAAAATGTTAATAAACCTCAAACCTGAATATTTAAGAAAGTAAGAGTGAGGTTTTGGCTTTCTTAGGAGATTATCTATGTGTGCAGAATTATTGGGCAACTATTAGTGTGCAGAATTATTATGCAACTAAATGAAAAATTAAAATTTGCCCATCTCATTCATTTATTTGCATCTGTTAAAGTGAGAATAATAAACAAACAATTCAAAATATACAAATAAACATTTCTAACATTTTTTTAAAAAAAATCAGTGACCATTATAGCCACCTTTCTTTTCAGTAACAGCCATAAGCCTTCCATTCATGGAGTCTCTCAGTTTCTTGATCTTTTGACGATCAATGTTTTGTGCAGCAGCAACCACAGCCTCCCAGACACTGTTCAGAGAGGTATACTGCCTTCCTTCACCATAAATCTTCTGTTTAAGAAAGGCCCACAAGTTCCCAATAGGGTTTAGGTCAGGGTAGAAAGGGGGTCATGTCATTATTTTTTATCTTTAAGGCCTTTACTGGCTAGCCATGCAGTGGAGTACTTCGATGCATGCGATGGAGCATTGTCCTGCATAAGAATCATGGTCTTCTTAAAAAATGGAGATGTTTTCCTGGTTGAAGAAAGTGTCTTCTAAAAACTGGTAGTAAATTTGGGAGTTGATTTTGAGTCCATCTTCAACCCCAAAAGGTCCAACTAGCTCATCTTTAATAATACCAGCCCATACCAGTACCCCACCTCCACCTTGCTAGAGTCTGAGTCGAAATGGAGCTCTATGTCCGTTACTGATCCAGCCATGGGCCCATCTGTCTGATCTGTCAAGATTCACTCTCATCTCATCAGTCCATAAAACCTTTAAAAAAATCTGTCTTCAGATATTTCTTGGCCCAGTCTTGCCATTTCAACTTATGTGTCTTGTTCAGTGATGGTCGAGTTTACTTCGGCCATCTCCCTGAGCACTGAACACCTTGTACTTCTGGGGACTCCAGTAGGTTGCAATTCTGGAATATAACAGCACTGAAGGATAATGTGTTCCTGGTAGCTTGATGTTTGATTCTTCTCAAATCTTTGGCAGTTAACGTGCGTCTTTTTTTCTCAACACGTTTCTTGTGACCCTGTTGACTATTTGCAACAAAACATTTGATGGTTCTGTGATCACACCCCAATATCTTAGCAATTTCAAGAGTGCTGTATTCCTCTGAAAGACTTTTTATAATGTTTGACTTTTCAGCTCAGTTAAATCTCTTTTTTGGCCCATTTTGCCTGAGGAAAAGAAGCTGCCTAATAATTATGCACACTTTGATATAGGGTGTTGATCTTCTTGTATAATGATCTTCCCTCATTATACAAATACACGTCACCTGATATCCACTAAGCATTCAAGTTTATACAGCTTGGAGGTGGAAAATATGAGATGGTCAAAATACCACTTGCCTAATAATTGTGCACAGTGTATAGTGCTATTTTTTTTAATATGGTTACACTAGCTGTACCCGGCCACATGTTGCTGTGGCTCAGTCTGGTTAAATGGAAAAGAAACAAAAAAGAGAAAGCGCACGTTTGTAATATGTTTAATTTCACAATGCTTGTGGGTATACAATATTTTTTGTTGTTCCATTGTCTGTGCAGATATAGAGATTGTCTGGTTTGCCGACTCTAGAACACGCAACATATAATTGTCCATGTGAGAAGCAATCCGTGTCTAGATCTAAACCGCACAATTCTAAAGATTGGCCCTTTT
>NW_015387129.1:235937-253071 GCF_001527695.2 Protobothrops mucrosquamatus | reverse complement strand
GCGTATTTGAATGCAACGTTGTGTCAAAATTTCAAAGCAATCGGTGAAGAACTTTTGGAGATTTAAGATTTTGAACAAACGAACATTTACATTTTTATTTATATAGATTACTGTTCAATATTTGTTGCTCCTGCAAATGAAACAATTGTGGATTATTATTTTTTTTTAGGGACAAATGAGAATAATGTAGGAATGGGAGGGAGTCCTTATGCACATCCAGGACCACCTAACCAGCCAAATGTATGGCCTGACAGCATAGTCTCTATGGAACAAGCACCTCAAGGCTTGCAAGACAGGTAATAATGACTAGTTAGCTGATTATTTTATTGTTTGGTCACAGTCAAATAAGAAAAATATTTTGGTCAAACCCAAAAACATCAAATATTGCTTTTATGTTCTGTTAATTTCTGACTTTGACTATAGGGGTTGGAATTTGAACCAGCCTATTAAAAGCTGTCTGTGAAGTTTAATTAATATTATTTTGTCATTGACTGGATTGTATTCTCTTTACTATAACCCTACCGAGTACAAAAGTAGTACCATTCATTCTTTGTTTTTTGTGGTCCGGGTAGAAAACAGTATGATTTTCTGATGGAAAGTATCCAGTTCCAGTTCATTTCAATTTGCTAATACCTGAGATGCCGGTGTTTAATTGACTGATGCCTGATTGGGTAGTTCATTTCATCCTTCACCTGGTTGAGCTTTCTCATATTCATGCATTTTTAACTTTCCATGTTCCAACTGTAATTCTGTCTTTGCCACTTTGGCTTTTCTTTCCTGTATGATAAAATCAGCAACTACTGTAGATATCTGGAAAGCTTTTATCTAGCCTCATCATACACATAATTATAACTTTGAAAGATTCTTAGCTTTTCTTTTCTTTTAAATAATATTTTATTAATTTTCCAATTTTACATCTAAGTATTTAAAAAGCAACGTGGTGGCTGGGTTAATCAATAGTTCAATAACATACAAAAATCTTTAGTACAAATCTCAAGTTACAACATCAAATATTTCCTTTCTTTTTCCTTTAATATCTACTATCTCATACTTAAGCTAATACAGTTCTTATTATATCAATTAAGTAAAAACATCATTATTGCATTTATCAATAACTTTTTAGCTTATACATATCTTAATTACTTTTACATTCAATATTTATAGACAATCAATGTCCTGTTACTGATTTCCCAATTTTTAGTTTCCCATCAATATTCAAATTTAACATTTGATATTTATAATTTCCAGGCTTTAGGTAACCAAAGTTTCCCTTATCTCAATTTATAACAGAATCTAATATTCAAAATACACATCTTATCTATTTGAATATAGTCTTGTTCTATTTTCTAAAAGTTATCTATTTCCCACATTAAATCATCTAACTAATAGTACAATATCCCCTTTAATAAATCAAAACCATTATATGGGTTGGTTTAGAGAGGCGTTTCTTTTTCAGATTCAGGATGACAAATTGTGTCTTTACTGTCTTCATCTTAGATTTTCCCCAAGGACTCTTCAGAATTAATCTTAGCAGAGAAGTTCTTACTTTCAATATATAAGATCCTGCTCATTTTCAACATTTGTCTTTCCTAGGCAGTTAGTTAGAAATTCCTTGGATGACCTATTATATACTACTCCAAACGTAGATGGGCAAAGTGATGAAAGAGCTCTACTAGATCAACTGCATACATTGTTGAGCAATACTGATGTTACCAGCCTTGAAGAAATTGATAGAGCCTTAGGAATTCCAGATCTTGTAAACCAAGTAAGTAAATGATCCGCTTAAACTCTTATTTTTGGCTTAGCCGAATATACTGTAAACTATAAGGATGCTACTGTTCTTTTTCTGCACTATTGCAGATATTTCTCTTCTATGAGAATTGTTTTTAGATTGTATACACCTGTTACATCTCACCTTCTTCTCAAACTGAGCATAGTTTGCTCAGTGGCAATTTTTTCCGTTCTAAGCATACATTAAAAGGAAAAGGTTAATTAAGCTATTGATAACGAATGATACAAAATACTGCACAAGATACTGTAGTGCCACAACTAAAACCTGCAAAATCATAGTGAGAAAAACGCTCCATTTAATAATTTAAAACAAATTCTTTCATCTAAAATTGTTTTGTTCTTAGTACTTGCTCCATTATTGTACATAATTGTAATTAGGTATGTACATACTTTTTCTATATTAGCAAATGTAATGCTATACCATTTTACTAATCTAAATGAATGATGCCAGATTGCCAGGTGGATGACAGATACTGTTAACATAATTTTGAATGAAAGGAGTCAGTAGAGCTAAGGAATGAGGTTTCTAGATTATGTTAGAAGATCACCTAATAAATTTCATAGAAGTGCCAGAAAAGATGTCACGTTATGCCCTTCCCCCAATAGCCATTATCATCTCCAGGTACAGTGCTTTTTTTGTTAAAAAAAAAAAAGGTGCCGGAACTCACACACGTCATACAACCCGCCTTGCCTACCCTACAAGGTTCCATCCAAAAAAGGTGCCGGAACTCCGTTCTGGGCGTTCTATGAGAAAAAAAGCCCTGTCCAGGTATATTCATTCTCTCTCTCTGTCTTTCTCTCAAATGCAGAATAAAATTATTCTATTGTGTCTATTAATATACATAATATATTATTGCAGAGAGTGAATTAAGTTCCCTATTCTTTTGAAGGGACAAGCTTTGGAATCCAAACATGAAGCATTTCATGGCCAAGATTCTACAGTCATGATTGACCAGAAGCCTCCAATATATGGCCAACCCTACCATGGGCCAGGAGCAGGAATGCCCGGTGGTTTTAGTGGCAGCATTCAGGGCCAACAGGCAGCCTTTAACTCGATGATGTCTCAGATGAACCAGCAGAACAATTTTCAAATGCAAACCATGCATCCCAGAGCAAATGTTATGAGACCGCGAAGCAATACACCAAAGCAGCTCCGTATGCAACTCCAGCAGAGGCTTCAAGGACAGCAGGTAATATGTTCTGAAAAAGTAGGATTGTGCCAAAAAGTAACATTTGTGTTTTTTCCCTCCTACTGGAATGTTTAATACCCACAGTAATAATTCAGTCTTCATTGCTGCACTAAACTGCATGGTTGTTTGTCTGGTGTATTCCTTGCGTATCTGGCTGCTGGAGAGGATGTTGATTGCTGGAAAAGATTGCCAAAATCAACAGTAAAAAAGCTAAGAAAGAAACAAAAAGACCAAATCACATCCTCTCTAGCAGCCAATTCCCAGATAAGCAGGAATTAACACCAGACAGACAATCTAGCAGTAAGCAATACCCTAATCAAGGACCTACTAAGGAGAAAACCACACCCCCATCAAATACGGACAGGGCAAGCTACTGTATATAAGCAGAGAGCAAACCCCCATTCACTAGCAGAGGGTTTGGCAACCCGTCGTAAGTGCAAATGAGGTTGCAAAGAGTCCAGATCCACAATCATGAGTCCATGGAGGCCCCACAATGGCAACTTTAAGCACCGGTGATAAATTGTTTCATTCAGCACCATTGTAATTTTGGTTGCCGAACAAAAACAATAATTCTAGAACTGCATACGTGATACATTTTTATCCAGTTATTTTACAATGTATCGCTTCCTTTTTCTTAAGTTTTTGAATCAGACTCGTCAAACGCTTGATATAAAAATGGAAAATACCAATCCTGGTGGTGCATCGGTGATGAGACCTGTTCTACCTCCCCAGATGGGATCACAAGTGAGTCATTAAGGATATTGTCTTGGTCAACATGTGTTAGAATCAGACTGTACAAGGGCCTCCCATTTCCTGCTTTATTTTGCATTTTTGTTCCTCTCCATCTAATCACATTCTCATATTTTGTATTTGGTCATTGATACCTTTACTCTATCAGCTGCTGAAGCTTTAAATGAAAAGTTAAATGTTCTTCAGATTGACTCTGAATTCTAGTGATTACATAGGCATATTTAGTTTTTAGTTTTTAGTTTATAACAACACAGAAGTGGGACACTACTCCAAGATGGTTGGACTTGTCAGTCAAGCCTCCAGCCCAGATGATCATCTGTTATTTCAGATTATTCTGTCCAGAGTTTGGACTAACCTAATACTGCTCTCTTTTGCATGGATAGTGTGATTTTGGCTGCATAAATAGAGCAGGCAGACAGTGAATTTGGAATTATCATATACCAGATCATAATACATGTTTTTACTGTAGAATTGATGTACATCTTCCATCAGAGTTTAAATTTATTAAATAAGTATTATGACAGTGATGGTGAACCTTTCAGAGACTGAGTGCCCAAACTGCAACCCAAAACCCACTTATTTATCGCCGGGTGCCAGGTGGGTGTGGCCCAGTGGGTGGGTGTGGCTATGGTGCTCATTGCAGACTGGGTGGATGTGGCCAAGGTGGGCATGATCACCTCAATGTTGCTTGTGGGGAGGGACACCAGTGGGGGCCAAGCAGGGTTGGGGAAATCCAGGGGGTCTCTGGCAGGTGGGGCAGTGGGCAGGAGGCTCGTCCTGCGGGGTGAGGCAAGGCAAGGCGAGGCAGGGCAGGGGAGCCATTGTCGCAGGGCAAGGTAAGGCAGGGGCCGGGGCGGCTGCTGCCTGACACCATCGGCCCCTGCCCACAGAGGCCAGCGAGCGCATGGATACTGGGATGCATCCGGCCATGTGGGACCTCGGTGAGTTAGTGGGCGGCTGGTTGAAGAGGGACGGTTGCCATCTCCAGGGCATGGTGCGCGTGCCCACAGAGAGGGCTCTGAGTGCCGCCTCTGGCACGCGTGCCATAGGTTCGCCACCACTGTATTATGACAACACGTTTAATATTTTTATGGTGAATGGCTTATTCCTTATCCTCTTGTTTTGGTGTTAACAGCAAGGCTTCCTTAATGCTCAGATGGTGGCACAACGTAACAGGGAGTTAATAAGTCATCATATCAGACAGCAAAGAATGGCCATGATGATGCAGCAGCAACAGCAACAACCTCCAGCCTTCAGTCCTCCCCCAAATGTAGCTGCCTCAGGAAACATCGATGGTGCTGTTACAGGCTCTCTGATGGCTCCTGTCCCACCCCAACAGTTTCCGTATTCTCCAAATTATGGTACTAATTTCACTGATTCAGCTTTCTTCCTCTCTCTTCTGGACCTAAATGTTGGCCTAAATGAAGTACCTCTGTTCTTAAGGACAAAAGCTGAATATAAATAAATATAAGCAGGAAGGAGATTGGTAATTTTCAAATGATATAAAATAGAATTGTCAGAGAGAGGCTTACGATTAGATGGCATTTATCTTTACATTTAATTCACTTTGCAATTATGTTGATTGTAGGGCTTTGATTTCGGTTACTGCTCATTTATTTCTTAATTGCTCAAAATGTTTCTCTTCTGTCAGTGAAATGGTTCAAGAGCATACAAGTATCTTAAATTTGTTGCTTTGGTTTCCTACATTCAAATTATTTCTCCTTCATTCCAACAATTTAAATTTTTCAGAATGAATTCAAATTAGCCAGTCTGATTACATTGATTGATTATGTACCATCAAGTCATTTTTGACTTCTGGCAACCACATAGATATACTAGGTGAATATATGTTCTACATCCATGTTGGCAACCTACGAAATTGAAGAAAGTACATAAGTTCAGTTAGTATCTGAATCCATTAAGAGAAGAGGGAGTCTTGACCTTTTAACACTGATACAGAACTAAAGATGCAGTTCCCTTGAGTACTGTGGTTCTTCAAATGATGCTTCAAATGATGCTTTCTTCTACTATACCACTAGGTTATTTAGTAAGTATTTGACTAAATCAGATGAAGAGAAATTCTGCATCTTGAAAACCATTTTCTATAACTTCTGATAAAAGCAAAAGGCAAAACATTCAAATGTTGTTGCAAGTCTTTTACTTATTAAAGGAATAATATACATTGTGGATTAGATACAGCCCTGACTTAGCAACAGCACATACATACATACATACATACATACATACATACATACATACATACATACATACATACATAACCAGTAGGTGAACAGTGTCTGTTGTGTCAGTAGCTAGTTTTATAAGATCAAGGATCTGTTAAAAATGAGCGAAATTCAAGACAAATATAGGAAATCCTTTCTAGGGTCCATGTTGCGAACTATATGCTGAACTGATTATTACCAGGGTTCAGTGTTGATTGAACTACATAAAGACATCATAATGCATTCCTTTCTTAAACAAAAGTATATTGAATTAGAAATAACGACCAAACTGTTACCTTATGTCCTTTTCAAGGAATGAGCCAGCAACCTGATCCTGCCTTTAGCAGGGTATCAAGTCCTCCCAATGCCATGATGGCTCAAAGAGTTGGACCGTCACAAAATTCAATATTGCCACATCCCCAGGCTTCACCAATGTACCCAACGCCAGAGATGAAGGGATGGCCTTCAGGAAACATTGCCAGGAGCAGGTGAGAGAAAAATCTTGGCATTTTGACAGCACAAATGCAGGTTTTCAATAACAGGGAAAATAACAGGAAGAAGCCCTGTTTTTTTGCCTTTTTTTCTACTTTTGCCTCAGATTTTAGCTTAACTGTAGCTTGATGTATCAACTGTCAGCAGAACCTTAAAACTGCAAATAGCTAAAAAAATGGAAACGTTCTGAGAAACGAGCTCCAATTGCTCATTCCTTCTAGTGAGGTTCCACTCATTTCCTTGGATATAATGCTCTCTGCGTGGTTGAGAGACTATATAGACCAAGGGTAGTCAACCTTGGCTCTTTTATGACTCGTGGACTTCAACTCCCAGAATTCCTGAGCCAGCTTAGCTGGCTCAGGAATTCTGGGAGTTGAAGTCCACGAGTCATAAAAGAGCCAAGGCTGACTGCCCCTGATATAGACCATGTGGTCTAATTAATGTAACTTTTTATCTAGATCTTAACCTGAACATGTTACTCTGCTAGATATAAATTAGGTTATTCCCACTTATATTTAAATAGGTAGAGTGTTGTGTTCAAATAAAAGTTAGAATATTTGATTTTAAAGATGTAGACCTTTTTATATTGCAGACTTTAGATATCTTAAGAAATATAAGAAAAATAGAAATCAAAATTAACCAGAGTCCCTTGCTATCCATCATCTTATATTTGCTCACCTTGAATCACCTCTGCTATTTTTAAAGCCACTTCAATATTGATGGTATTGCTACATCTCCTATTATGTCTTGTGAAATTGCAATTATATTCAGTAATTTATCTTTTTTTTTTTTTGTATTCTTGTGTCCCGTAGTTCTTTTCCACAGCAGCAGTTCAGCCACCCAGGGAATCCTGCAAGTTACAATATGATACACATGAACAGTAGTGGAGGCCACATGGGCCAAATGAATATTAATACTATGCCTATGTCAGGAATGGCCATGGGTCCTGATCAGGTAAGCGGCATTCAGTTTCTACAGATCACCAGCCATGATCAACTCCTTTAAGTACTTTAAGGTAGAAATCTATGGAGATTCTCAGTCATCCAGCTTATGGTTGTCCCAAAGGTGCTTTTTCCAAAAGGCAACTGGACTTTCTTGGTTTTTCTCCTTTAAGAATGTTTTGCTTATTATCCAAGAAGCTTCTTCAGTTCAGAACTAAAAAAGTACCTTTGGACTAAAATTCATTCTGCAGTGTTCCAAGCACTAATTGCCAGTTAATTTATGTTTATATGCTTAATCTCTAGAATTGCAATATTACTTTCATTATATTCTAGTGTTTGTTTCTCTTATATTTTCCTATTGTTCTTTTCTGCAGAAATATTGCTGACATATCCTGCCAGGATCCCCTAACAGGCTGATGCCATAGATGTTGGTGAACTGTATTACAGAAAAGTGCACAAAGTATCATGTCAAACATGTAGCCTTATGGAAAAAAAACCACTCCCTTTCCATGAAGATATCCTAAGTGACTTTATAAGTTATGAAGTTTGGATGTGATGGATAGAATCAAAATGTCACTGTATAATGTTACAAAAGGGTCAAATATTACTTTGGCATTCTACCTATAGGAACATAGCAACAACATTTGAGTAAGTGTAATGGGCAGATAGTTTGTATACTAATTCTATTCAAAGCCCATAACTACAGGCAGACCAAAGTGCCTGGAGAAATCCTGGTAATAATCTTGAGTTACATAGTAAGAGCTTCTGATAAAATGTAGCTCTTGGCCTTGATGTAACCATGAAACAAAGCAGTCAACTGTCATGCTGCTGTTAAAGTTGCTTCCATATGTTGGAATTTGGATCTGCATATTACAACTCATACGCGTCATAGAATCCAAATTATGCTTTTGATGCCAAAAGGTTTCAGGGAGATACGTATAATTATGACAGAGATCTCCACCCTGATGTGCAGGTTTGTGCACTTTACAAAATGATATATGGAAATGCAATATGGTTAAGAATGATTGGATGGAACCTCTCCCTTTTTAAGATCATTCTAAATTGCAGTTACATACTGTGTTTCTAATCATGGTAATTGAAGCAATAATCACAGTTCCTGAACTTCATATAAAACTCAAAAAGACATTGGAGTTTGAAACAAAACTGTTTGTGAATATGTTTTGTAAATATCTTTAAGATGTTGTACGATAAATATATGACTTTTGTAGGTCACTAACTCATTTTTGCAGAGTTTGTGAAGCTATTTAACAAAAGATAATTTCTGTAAACTCAATTTAGTTAAGAGTCGTCCAAATAGGATTTTTTTAATTATTATTTAAATGGTTTTGGAGCTGGGTAACTGTAGCCCTTGTTGTCTCTTGGTTTCTGACAATTTATTTAGAAAATTATGTACTGGCTTTTTAAGATATTTTGGGCATATTTTAGTGGTCTTAAATTTTTCTCTATACTTTAAGTGTGCACTTTGTTACTTTTTTTAATAGAGAGCAATTTGATGACAAAAAGGCTCATTTTAGCTGTTAACAGTTTGTTGAATTTTTAATATAATCTGCTTTTTCAACAAAAGAGCCTCTGCTCCAGGCCACTTGGCTAACTTTTAAAGAAATTCAGTGTTACTCAGAACATGTTTTTGTGTGTGTTAAATGTCTTCTGTCATCTGGAGGCCAAATCTCTTGTGTAACTTACCCAGAATCTTTTGTGAATGGCAATTAATCAATTATATTACACCTTCTTGCAATATGGGCAACAAATAAATTTATTTTTATGCATTACCCTTCATATCATTATCTACAACTTTAAGGCTAGAAATGCCATAGTTTTTCTTTCTCTTTATGGCAAATAAATGAAAGTCTGTGTATTGCCTTTTTTTCCAGGAAAATAACTGTAATGATTCAGAATGAACTATTTCAAAAGGTAGATTAAAATGTCTGAAGCAGTGTAGTGTGTAGTTTCATTATTCCTATTACATTTTCAAATTAGTTCTTCTTGAATATGTAAACTGGTAATTTTGATTACAGTATTTGATTTGTATTGGAAATTTATTTTAACTTTTGCAGAAGCTTTGCAAAAGATAGAATTTCTTTTGCTCCCTCTACTCCAAGGCTGCTGTATTCTGAGCACACACTGAACTGTGGCCTTTTTATATAGTTCACCCAGTGATTGTATTACATTTTCTTAAAGTTATCTTTTAAATATTTGAGTTTTGACCCAGAGTTATGTGTATTCTGATGTGCATATTTTCCCTGTAAATGACCAGAAGCTTCCTTATCCTTTTACTTTTTCTGAAATATCAGTTAATCTGTAAGTTAATGAATTATATTTAATGTTTAAATTGTAGTAGCTTTGAGTAATTATTTAAAGCATAATTCATATGAAACTCCACATCTCATCACATATTAAAACCTTAATAGTAAATAATTGAGGGAATATGTTGCACAGATTCATATCACAACTTCTGGGCATTCAAGGTGCCTCTGAATTGAGGTTTGTTGTGTTGTAGACAAGTCATTTACTGTGTTTATTACAGTAAAAAAAGCTTTTTAGAAGCCATTTTAAGTGCAAAGTGCAACCTCATGGTGAAAAGCTAAAAAGCAGATACTGTATGTGCAAAACATTATGAATCTCAAACTAGTTTCAAACTTGAAAGGGGCTGTTCTTACATCCCGTGAAGCATTCTGCAATATGAGAACTCTTCCTATGAAGTTGGAACAGTTGGTAAAATTAAAAGTTTTATAGGTCTTGAGGATTTTGGTAACAGCTATGAGCTCAGTTGCTTTATAAAGTTTGGTCTGTCATCTGACACAGTTTCTATTTCCTTCTTTTTAAACTCTGGTTTCATTATTCCTATTATATTTTCAAATTAGTTCTTCCTGAATATGAATGAATATTCCTGAGTATTTGTAAAATCTGATATTTGCTGTCCACTGATTCTTTTCCCTGTTGATACTTCTTTACTGATTCCAACAATTTAAAAATAAATTTTAAGTACAAAAACAATCATACATTTGCAAAAACTGCATTTTGAATCGCTACTAAGAAGAAAAATCTTAAGTACTGTTAATTCAAAATATCAACTTTCCACCACAATTGGGACTGGAATTTTGGTGACAAGTCACAGTGGTTATAAATCAAGACACCCAAGTGATTGGACCTAATTTTAGATAGTAGTTAAGCGAATCACAAGATTATAAATATGAATCATGCAGTTGTAAAGTGAATCACACAACCATAAAAACAGATCAGAAATTGGCAAAAAAGTTGCACACTGTGGTCACATGATCATGGGATATTGCAGCCAGTCATAAAAGTAAGCTAGTTGCTAAGCGCCTGGAATGTAGTCATGTGGTCATCCCTAGCACTTATGCTTGCTTGGATAATGAAACATCTGCAAGAAAATGATCAGGCTCAGAGAGCACCAAGGACACCCTCATTTCAACCCTGAGCTACAAATATTCTCCTTTAAAAAGCAGTATATTTAGTAGCTGTAGTGCAGATTGTTCAGCATTTGGATGGTTTATTATGGCAAAAAAAATAGAATGTATTGGTGCCTTTTAAAATTATCTCTGTAGTAAGCCCATTCTCATCCCACCCAATTTATTTGCTGGGGTGCATACATTTTTTTTCTTGGTTTGTGCTTGGTTAACCAATTTAGCTACTTTCTATCTGGCCTTTTTTCTTTATGCTTTTACTTTAGTAAAACCTTTTTCAGATGAAACCACTTGAATGTTGCACAAATTAGCATAGACAATTTAGTAGCAGACTGTCATGTGGCAGCAATGTTGAAATCCTTCAAATGAAAGCAATATTTCTTGTCTCAGGAGAAAGGCCTACAGCAGGGGTGTCAAACTCACAACGTCAAATGTGACGTATCACAACTTTGCTTCTATAGATGGCAATAGCTGGGCGCAGTTTCGCCATGACGCATCTGGCACATGGGCTATCAGTTTGACACCCCTGGCCTATAGTATTTAAAATTAATTCTGGAATTAGTTTACACTTAACATGACTTGTACAAGTGATCTTTACATCACACAAGGCCTCCGGTGGGCACTGGCATTTTAAACAATGGGGGCCTGGGATGTGTCTTGTTTATATGGTGTTAATTTGTTTTGTTTGAATGTGGATAATAATGTAAATAAAGGTTTCTATTTGAAACTGAACTTTGGTGGCATGATTAAATCTTAAATTGTAAGCACTATATACTTTCACTTACATTTTTACTCCTCAATTAGATTCTATCCTAATACAATTGACTAATATAAGTTAAACTTCCAAAATCAGGTGACATATAGAGTTGGATACAATGCATAAAGGAAACATTTTTCATTCAGAAAAAGCCTGAATATAATTGGTGGATAGTGTTTAGTTTCATAATTGCTTGTTACACATTTGATACTAGGTAAATTTCAACCTAATGGTTCTATAGAATGTCTGCACTTATAATTATTCCATAATGTGATAAATATAAAAGAGCCAGCACAGACCAAATTCTATGGTTGCCACTTAAAGCTAACATTGGCTGTATGAAGCCCTTACTCATATTCAAATGGAAGCTCCTTTTCTCTATGCCAGGGGTAGGCAACCTTGGCTCTTTTATGACTCGTGGACTTCAACTCCCAAAATTCCTGAGCCAGGCTCAGGAATTCTGGGAGTTGAAGTCCACGAGTCATAAAAGAGCCAAGGTTGCCTACCCCTGCTCTATGCAGTTGTTTGAAAAACCAGAGTCAACATGATTTAAACTTAGATATATGCATGATTATAGGCCACATGACAAACTTCAGCGTAAATGGTGATATTTTTGGCATCTCCCAGTCACTGCAATATCACTCGTCTTGAAATAGGTGATGTCTCTCTTTAGGAAGTCATCACTTGATCTAACCATCGTAGATTACTATAGTCCTGCCACCAAATTCTCTTTTTTTAGGAAAGAAAGTAGAGTAGGATAGGCAACTAAAAGGGTTTCTGGATGACAATTATCTGTATCCCTTTTATTCTGGGTTCAGATTTGAGATTGAGATGGAAGCTTTATTTCTGAAATTTGGAGGTTGGGTCACTTACAAGGGCAAAATGTGCTATAAAGATTTTGCTCCTTAAACGGATAGTTCCAATTGCTGGTGGGAGAGAAAAGTCCTTCACTGTTTCTATTTTGGGTTTTTAAAAGCTCAGTCTTTTAATTTCCTCAATGTGCCATATGTGAAAGCTCTGATATTACAAATTAGTATCTCTGAGAAAAATAATATGTCAGCTTTGGGTGAGACACTGGTACTATGCTAATAGGGCCCAACTTTGTATTTCCACTCATGACTTTTCAGGAGTTGTAGAAATTTTGACTTTTGAGGAACTGACTGGCACGGTATAGGCTCAAAATGAATCCCACTAAGAGGAGTTCCTGTTTCTGCAGAGGCCTTCTGGTACCAGCAAAGCTCCATGCTTAGCTATGGATAGGGTAGCTCTCCCAGGAAGGAGAGTGTGTATGGGGGTCCTGGAATCACAGTACCATCTCACCTCACTAAAGCAACAGATGCCAGTTGTGGCAGGAGAGCCTTCTCCATCTTCCATTCATTGGCCAGTTGTACTCTTACCTGGATCAGGTTGTGCTAACTATAATTACTTCTGCCCTTGTTATCTCCTAGTTCTGTTGTTACAATTCACAACATGAATCTACTCCGCAAGACAACTTGGGAGCTGCAGCAGAATGCCGTCACCTGCTTTGCTCACTGATAAAAGACGATATAGAAGAGTGGTATAAATATTACCAGTGCTGGCTGACTTCTAGGTCTTATTTACTAGTTACCTATAAAGCTCTTTATGGATGAGAGCCATGCTAACTTCACGACTGTGGTATCTGCTCCAGATGTATACGCCATTATAATGAGGCTAAGAGTTCTTCCCCTTACTAGGAAAAATGAGGCTAAGAGTTCTTCCCCTTACTGGGAAATCAGAGCTAGCAGAGTGACCTCTTTTCTCTGCAGCAGCTTGCTACTGAATGGCACCTCATTAAAAAGTGCTTCCTAGAAGCTTTGGAGAAGTCTGTTTTGTAAGGGTTGGGCTTGCTTCATTATGGTTTATTCTGGGGCTGTATGTATTTTTTCATAGTTGTAAACCATCTAGAATTGTGTCGAGAGAGGTGTGTGTGTGGTACAAAAACAGGTAGTCCTTGCTTAACCTTTCTTAAGTGGGGCTAGGAACTCTGCTAAGCAAAGCGGTTGATAAGTGAGAATGCATGCGATGCATAACACATCCGAGGCTTCCAGTCTGCATGATTGCATTGCTTTCAATGTGCAGCTCACTTTCTTGCAATCCCTTTATTGCCAGTCAATCTCTCTGCAAGGGGGGAAAAAGAAAAAAAAACCCTCACAGGTCAGCCACAAAACAATGTGAATTGACTGTAATGGTGACCATGACTGAGGGATGCTGCCTCAGAAGGTTGTATCGGTCATAAATAGGCCACATTTTTTCAGTACCACTGTAACTTCAATGAATGGCTATATAAACAAAATAAAAAAACAATTTTTCAACGGCAGAAGATTAAATGTGTAGTAGAAAAACAACGAAGGAAATTGAAGTTCTGTTTTTGATGTGTTCAAGTAATGGAATAAGAGAAATTTATATGAGACTGAATTTGGAAACACTTCAGTTTTTAAAAAGTCAGGTCTTATTGGGAAAGGTTCTCTCCCATCCTCTAACTTATGTTTGTAAATTTTCTGAAATGTATTTCTTCTAATATACAGGTTATACAAATTCATCTTTTGGTAACAAACTAGAATTAAGTTGCTTGTATATTGATAATAGAATTACCTTTTTTAAAACGCTCCCAAGTATAAAAGTAAACAAGTGCTTTTTTATAGTAATAATTTTGGTTTTTTTTAACATACAATATAACCACAAAGACTTAATACAAATCCAACTTTGTTAAAATTCAAGACATACATCAACTGCTTTTAATTTTGCAGTGTTTTTTTTTTTAAAAAAATGATGAATTCTAAAGTTTCATTATGCAGTGAAGTGACATTTTCAGAAATGATATTGGGGCATGCCAATATTTCAGGAACAAAAGTCTTCTGGATTGGATTTCTTTTGAAATGGAACACTGAGTATTTACAATACAATGCTGGAAAGGTGGTTTCTCTGAGTGAAGGTTTATTTTCTGTTTCTTCTGTCAAACTCAAGGAAGATGTGAAAACTGTGAACTAAACTGCATTTTGTGGTAGACAAAGAAGTGACAATATTACAGTGCTGAATTGGTGCTTCTTTTCAGTAATATCCTTTGCAGATCCTAGAATCCCTTAGCAGTTTTTTTTTTAATCAGTGCTTCAAAGTTTAATTTGTCCAAGCCAGAAAGAAAAAAAATGGTGTTACTATCTTCATTTGCCTTTCCAATGCCTTAATTTAAAGAAAATATAAAATTGTCTTCTGCTGAAATGTGATCTTTTGTGCTTTTGCCTTTCAGGATTCTAAGGCTTGCGATGTTTCTCTGCTGTCCTCTTTTGGAATAGTATCTCAGGTGATTGACCGAAATAAAATAGCTTGTGAAGCAAGTGAGGTATAATCCAAAGCAAATGCGAATAAACTAGTAGGATACAGGATCTTGACAACAGTAGTCTCCAGAAGATAACTGCATCATTTTGGACTGCATAAAAATGCAAATATCCTATTTACCTTAGCATCAAAGTTCATCCAGTCCTCCAGGCTAAGATTATAATTCTGTCTGAAATCATACATACTTTATTAAGTCTGTACAAGAATTCAAGTTCCGGCCAGGTTATATCCTCATTGAGGTCTAGCAGTTCTGGGAAATTACCCCTCCCAGCCTTCCCAAAGTTGCCCTCTGTGAAATAGAAATAAAAGACATATCATTAGTTCATTGTCACCATAACCAGTTGGACTATGAAGGAGAAGTCTAATTTTACTAATTTAACACAAGGAAAAGAATGTGAACCACGGGCTACATATGGAACCTTCTATAATAGTGGAGATCATCATCTCCCTACTTAGCAACTGAATTTTTAGAAGGAATTTGACATCTATATTAAGAACTGTGGTGGCACAGTAATTAAAATGCAGTATTGTAGGCTAACTCTGCCCACAATCAGGAGTTTGATCCTGAGCGACTAAAGGCTGACTCAGCCTTCTAGCCTTCAGAGGTCAGTAAAATGAGGACCTAGATTGTTGGGGGAAAATATGATGCCATTTGTAAACTGCTCAGAGGGTAAAGCAATATGGAACAGTATGTAAATCTAAGTGCTATTGCTATATCTCTAAAAATGTTATTGTCATGACCTTTAACTGGGCAAAATAGTGTATCATAGGGCAACAATTTTTGAGGAAGGAAGGAAGGAAGGAAGGAAGGAAGGAAGGAAGGAAGGAAGGAAGGAAGGAAGGAAGATAGATCTCGGCCGCATAAGATTCTCTGTCCTAATATAATATTTAATGATATTTAAACTTGGGCTCAAGTTTGAGCTCCAGCTTTTGCTTTAGATTAGCACAGCTGGAAGGCTGCTAACATATTTGCCTAATGCACTCCATACACATAGTCCTTGACTTATGACCACAATTGAGCTCCGAATTTCTATTGCTAAGCAAGGAAGCTCTTAAGTGAATTTTGCCCAATTTTATGATCTTTTTACCATAACCGTTAAGTGAATCACTACAGTTGTTAAGTCTTCTCCCATTGACTTTTCTTGTTGGAAGTCGGCTGGCAAGGTTACAAATGGTGATCACATGATACCGGAACATGCAACTGTCATAAATACATGCCAGTTGCCAAGCATCTGAATTTTGACCTCATGACTGTGGGGCTGCTGCAACAGTTGTGTGAAAAAGTTATGTCATTTTTTTTCTGTGCTGCTATAACTTTGAAGGTCACTAAATGAATGTAAGTCGAGGACTATCTCTATATAGGCATAAGGCAGCATTCCACTCTGATTAGCAGGCAAATTCAGAATTCAGACAAAAAACATCTTTTCTAAGTATTGGGGCTCCCTGATATAGTAATTCAACTTTGAAGGCTCCATCATATTAGTACTGAACCCAGTAAACCTTTTGCTAGAGACTCCAAGTATTAGACTCCAAGACTTCTGTCAACCTACTCTCTGTGAAGATGGACTAAAAACAGAATATATGAAATTGTATATATACTGTGTGCAAGAAATAACATAAAAATGATTTATATGAATAAATTTCAACTTACAGTGACTTGGAAGATGAAGATTTTTTCATTTCTGGCCATTTTCGACGTTGAAACTGCCTAATTTTTGAGACACAATGGGAGAGAAAAATTAGTCAGATATCTTATTGAAGAAAGAAAAAAAAAGAAAAAGGAAGGAAGGAAAGACAAAGAAAGGAAAGAAAGAAAAAGAAAGAAAAAAGAAAGAAAGGAAAGAAAGGAAAGAAAGAAAGAAAGAAAGAAAGAAAGAAAGAAAGAAAGAAAGAAAGAAAGAAAGAAAAAGAAAAAGAAAGAAAAGCAAGCAAGTATGCTGGGTAGGCAATAAAATATTGAACATTTATAACATTAAAGTACCAAAAGGAATCCAATGTTTTGCTGTCTTCACCATAACCTAATTCTATTTGCCTATGGATTATTTCAATATTTAGTGTAGATTTACTTCTGGAGATGGGGAAACTTATCGTTAGTAGTAGTACCTGTATTGTTCATAGCTTCCATCTTTAAGACCTAAATAAAGAAAATAATACTAATTAACAAGTGTTTATGGAAACGGGGGGGGGGGGG
>NW_015387129.1:210458-235837 GCF_001527695.2 Protobothrops mucrosquamatus | reverse complement strand
TAATTATGCCCCTACTTCAGCTTGACATATAGGCGAAGTGATAGACTACTGAATTTAAATAAAGTCATTGAGTAAAGCCATTCTCTGCACTTTTTTACACTGTTATTCCACAAAGACACATATAGCTATTAACTAATATTTTATCAATTTAAACAAAGTTCCCAATGTCTGTATTCCTATTTATCTTACTAGTGTAATACCTATAATAATTTCTAGAATTTATTTATAGATTCATACTACACCTTTCTTAATTAGAATTCATGGAATTAATGAAGACCCTTCCGATAACATCTATATTAAGTTTTAAGTGTGTGATTAAAATCTATCCCTGATTTAGATTTCCTGTTTAAACTATTTAAAGGTATATACAAGTGACTTAAAATAGTATCATTCAAATCAGGGGTCCTCAACCTTGGCAACTTTGTGGACTTCAACTCCTAGAATTCCTCAGCCAGCTGGGAGCTGAAGTCCACAAGTCTTAAAGTTGCCAAGGTTGAGGACCCTTGATTCAAATTATTTGAGCACACTCCTCTTACCAAAGTGAAATAAAAACTGAACTTACCAAGCTCCATGTTTCGGGTCCTTGGGTTGCATTGTTTATGGCCTTTGCAACTTCTCAGTTCCATCAGCTGCACATGCAGTTGGTTGAGAACATCTCTATGTAGTGTGTTTACTGCATTAATTAGCTGCATATAGACACAATTTTTAAATTATTGTGGGTATTCAATGAGCAGAAAAGAGATTGTATCGATTTTTTTCAGTAAGATTATTATTTTTAAAAAAACGAGTTGCAGGAATAATCAAGGGGCAGACTCTAGCATTCAGCTCTAAAAACCATACCACAATTGTGTGCACAAGAAAAAAAAAGAAAAATGAACTGAAGTGAAAGGTTTATGTGGAATCTCCCTATCTAGCCAATCAACATGTTTTTTTCATGAAAGAGACCCAGTGAATGTTTAAATAAATGCAGTTCAGGCCAGTCTGTTATTCTCTATGGGGACAGCATATGAGTTGTAACATTCACACACACTCTCCACTTCCACTTGAGATAGAAGGCTGAGAGAAAACGATTAGAAGTCTGCATGACAAAATGAAACAGTTCTATGTGAGTGATTATGGAAAATCTGGTGGGGTTTCCATATGTTCTAAAAACACTCCAAATCTAAAGCAATTGCGTTTCCATTTCTGCTTTTCTCTGGATAGAAGAGGGGGTGGCAGAGGGAAAGGTAGGCTCCTGTCAGTATGCTGGGAGGGTGTGTAATCACTTCCCTCCCCCCGAAATTGGATACAGGCACTGGGATTCCTAACACTCAGATGTAGATTCCAATACTTCCTGGAAGGAAGAGGTACTAAGAGAATGTTAGACTTCTACCACCCTTTTCTTGTTTTGAAGAGATGAGATTTTGGTGGAAATAAAAGTAGTAATGGAGGCAACTGTAGAATTGAACTTCATCCTCACCTCATGAGGATGATAATATTATAAGCCCTCATTTGTAACATTGTCACAGGTCATTTTTATGTGTACCCAGGTTAGTGACTCCAAAACAAAAGAGAGCCAACAAAAGAAATCTGGTCCCTAGTCAACACACACATACACACACAGAGAGACACTCAAAAGGCTTATACTGCCCTTTACTCCATTCTTTCTTACTTCATACTGCACTTTCTATTGCTCCTCCAACTATTACTCCTTGTGAGACCTACTGCTGGAGAACCTCTTGACTTAGCCATTACTGTGCTGGCTAGGGAGAGCCTTAAAGCAGGCATGTCAAATTGCCAGCCTGCAGGCGGGATGCGTCAAGCTGAAACCACGCCCAGCCCATTGCCGGCAATAGGGAAAAAGTCCCGATACATCGCACGACGTCACGTGATGTTGCGAGTTTGACATGCCTGCCTTAAAGGGATGGTAAAAGCAGGTGTTGGCCATTTTATAGGCAGCCTGTCATCTCACAAACATCAATACAAACTTAATACAAGTTCATTATGTGGGACCTGCAATCTGAAGAAATCTAGAAAACATGAAGTATGAAAAAGTTGATATATATGAAAAGGTTTCCTGCAGCCAACATTGGTGGACCCACTGCAAAATTTAGTGTGCTAATTGATGTTATGAAAAATGGTAAATTCAGAGTAGAATCTTTTAGGGGTTTTTTTGTGTGTGTATGAGTCAAAGAAAGTTGATCATATGCAAACTTTGAAGCTTTTTTTTTTTAAAATTACCTGGTAAGGGTCGGTGTTCAGGTCAAAGTACTCAAGGAAGCCAGTAGCAAATTCACAGAACAGAAAGTTGTGTGTCTCATTGATTGTCCTCATACACCAGTATGTGTTGTTGTTTGCACTGGTACAGGCACAGAAAGGACCCACTGCAAATAAATGTTAACATTTGACAACAGTTGTACTTTCTAAATAATTTTAAACGCTTTACATGCACAGAGATATCTCTTACATGTCCACAAGGGGGCAGTCTGCCAGTGCTGGTTGTCATGTGTGAAGCATGTCAGGCCTGGCATGCTACATGTGTCATTATTTTTTATTCTTTTGAGCAGCTTCCTGAGTTTCTTCTTTCGTCTCTGTTCTCGGAGGAGCCACAGCTTATCCTTCTCCTGAAAGGTTTTCCTGAACATAAAGATCAAGAATTCATAATAACTCACAAATTGCCTCATAGATAAAACCAACTGCTTTATAGACCCAGAAGTCTGGCAGCAAGGCAGAAGGCTATCACAGACAATCTGAGAAGGGATTCATTTCCCATCTCATTTCCTTTTTGTATAATAGCAAAGTTAATTTTGTGATGCTAACTTTATCTTCTTATTTTTTGGTATCGAGTGAGTTTGAGTTCTGGTAAATGCCTGGACTATTCCCTGCAGTTTTCTTGGCAAGATATTCTTTGGAAGTAATTTGCCACTCCCGGCTTTTTAGGGCGGAGAGAGAGACAAAGTCACTCCTGATTTCTAGTCAGATGTCTTAGTTGTATACCAAAGTGGGCTCTTAACTTTACTTACTCCTGTTTGTCAGGACTAAGTTTGTTTGTCCTGTTTGTCACCTGGCCATCATTATGCTTATATGTGTGTAAAATAGCCTCCAAGTCAATAATCCAAAATCCTTGTGGTAGAACTCTACTGAGGTAATAAATGTGTGGCCATGAGAGAAATTTTCAAACAAACACCATGCATAACAACACTTACCCCCAATCTCAGATTGTACACTGCTACTTTTCTTAAAAGTCTGTGTGAAATAGAGTCATTTTAAGTCCAAGTCCCTGCAGGACTCCCCATAAAGCATATATGATAAATGGCTGTTTATTCCTTGCTTGACCTGAAAATGTCCCGTAAGAGGAATCCACCACTTTTGTTTGATACATTAAGTATTAAAGAGTCAAGCTTCTTGGATGAGAAGCAAAAAGTCTTCAAGGGAAAACAAAGTCCAGTTGCCTTGAGAAAGAGCACCTTTGGGTCAACCATGGCCTGGATGACTGAGAATGTCCATAGACATTATTAAAGCTTAGCCTCCATGTTCCTATCTATGCTATGCTAGCTAACACAATCATTTTTATGTATTGCAGACACCTATAAAGATAAGACACTTTTTCTGAATACTGAAGTGGTTCAGTTCAAAATTATATTACCTCCTTCTGCACAATACTGTCTTCTTAAAAGCTGATTTAGTTTGTAGATGAAAGAAGTCAACCAGTTACTTTGAAAGTCTCATTATATGCACAGCTAAAAGAGCAGTTTTCGATAAGAATCCCAAATAATTGTAAACCATGGCCAACACAGCAGATTGCATTCATAATTTTCTCAGACTTTTTGATTACCAAGCCAGAAATAGTAAATTGGAACTACTTTACATTTGTTGTCAGTTTAAGATGACTCTGCACTTACTTGAAAGGATGGAGACCAGATCCTTTGTGCCTCAGTTTGCCTTTGTGTTTTGATTGGAAGCTGAAAAACAAATATCCCTACAATCATCTAAAACACAATTCTTTATATTTTTATACTTGTGCTTCTCCACGCTGAAACTAGGGGCAGTTTACAAAACTGAGAAAACAAGGATAATAATATAAAACACAATCCTCTAATTGGATACATGGTCCATTCAAAACCTTTGTTTTATTTTGCTGAAAGGTACTTGGGCTTTGGTTTCCATGCAGTAAAGAGAAAATACACAACAAACTCTAAAACAAAGAGAATCAGAGGGTTTCTCCAAATTTGTTCCCCTTCAGCAAATAAAGAAATCAATCTATATTGCATCACTTTAGGCTACAATTTAAGAGTTTCTTGTAACTGTCTAATTGAAAGAGGAAAGGCTACTTTTTGTATAGGGGTTTATTGGTTTTAAAGTAAAAAAAATGACATAGACATTAATATGAAATAAAAGCTGGATGATAAGTTGCTTTCCTACTCTGGCTGGCAGGCTGAATTGCAACATGATCAAGTGAAAGGGCTCCACTGCCCAGATCAGGCAGTATTTTCCACTTTGACATTTATTAGAGGTAGACTATTACAAATCTCAGGATTGCACTAAAACTTACTCACAAGCACTGAAATGCAGAATGTGAAGTTAGAAAGAAGGCTGACACAATGTCTGGGTGTGAGGATATAACAGTTGGAAACAATTGGACCAAACATTTATTATATTGTAAACCAGGAAGTGGGACTCATGTCCTACTTGCTAGATGACTTCAGATAAATAGTAGCACTAATTGGGATAAAACAGAAACTGATATTCTTTCTTTTCTCACTGGCAGTAGCAGCTCCTACCATGCATTGAAAGGTTGAAAGGTTGCCAATGGTGGCGAAAGAAGGGACATAATTATAGAAGTCACTAAGGAAATGTTTCTGATAAGAGAAATATTCTGAGAGCAGAAGCAATGTCTTATGGTTTCTGCTTGAAAACTTACCACTATAATCTATTTTTCTGCAGTGTCTGGCAGTGGGAGAACAAATATCACATCATTTATGCTTCTTTTGCCCAGCTTTTGCCATGCACAGAACAGGAAATTTTGGAGCTTCTTTGGCCATGGTGCCAAGTAGGGATGTGCAAATAGTCAGCTCTGAGCTTGGAAATTATTTTTAAATCTGGTGCGACCATATTCACTGTACTCTTAAAGAAGCTGCAACTTTTCCTGCTTATTTAGTAGTTACATAGTAGCAGAAAAACACAAATTTGAGTGTAGAAGGTGTTAAGGAGGAGGCAACAGGTGCCACAAGCTTCTTCAAGGTACCACCCATCCAAGATTTGAAGTAACTTCACCACCTCAGAGATGAATACTGTAGATCTCTGTTCCTAAGTTTAGGCAATGGATGGGAAGCTGTGGTCACAAGGGCATCTTGACTGAAGGGGATTTTGGCCAACTCTGTGCTAAACATTTGCTCTCTAGTTACCCTAATTAGAAACATACAAGGGCTGTGTAATACCAGTTTGAATTCAGATTGACAGTAGAGAATTTGCTTTTAAAATTTATTTCAAAGCAGTAGAGAATGTTGAATAAATTCTCATGGGTAGTGTTCTTGTATTTATTTACTTAAGCACAGGGTAAGTGTTTGAATATCTTGTTTTTCATAGTACAATTGTCTCTACAACAGGCAATCAGTTAGTTCACTGATTTCCATTACTTCACTGAGTTACCAAAGGGTGTGATCATAAGGATCCCCATTCAGAGGCTTTTTCCTGGTGGGAAATCTGAGCAACGAGGGAAGCTTCAGAGTGATTGAAAGATGTGTAACATAAAACAACACATCAGTGGTACGTCTTTCCAGTTCTTCCAATAATGAATTTCAATTTCAAGATAATTTAAAAAGCACTGGGGTATAAATCCCAGGGGCCTTTGTATTCCAAAGAAGTTGAAGATCTTTAATTTGTACTTTCCAAGGTCAGAAAATTTCAAACGTGGAAAGAACGCCCAAAAGAAAGTAGGGTGTTAGCTATGTGAAGATAAGAGGAACTGGCCTGAAATGTTATTTTTGTTTTTAATAGAAGAGTGTGATGAGACGTGAATGTTTCTTGGTTTTCTTTTTTGCCTTGCTGGACTAGACACAATAAGGCACTGGAATTATCAAGGCACTGGAGTATACCTGACTTTAATAAGATAAAATAGTCTTGTGTCTTATACTCTGTCTAAATTCATTAAATTCACTTCCTCCTTATTGCAGTTTCTGACTACAAAGAGAAAGTACCTTATCTTGTTACAATCACATTCCTCTGGTCGCTTCTTCTTTAGATGACCTCTTACCTCTCGCAGGTTTTTAATTTTGTTTTGTAAAGTTTCAATCTAATAAAAAAAATAAGAACAAATGGATGGATGCAAAATTGATTGATTTGGCTGTCATTCAACTTGCCTAGATAATAGGCATTAAATTCCTTTCTTTAAAACCTCTCTGTATCCCAGTTATTTTATTTTAACATGTTTTTTTGAAAATAAGAGTTTTTGCTAAATTCCAAACTTTAGCCAGAAATCCAGATTATTACTACAATTACCATATATTGTTAGCTACACAGTTCACTGGTGGAAATTTGGAAGAAGCAGCCAGGACATTTTCTAGCAAGGAACATAATTTGATTTTTGGAGGAAGAATTCCTAACTGCTGTAATTACAGCAGAGGTGAAAGAAAAAAAAAATATCCACCACTTTTCTTTTATTTGCAAGAAAACCTTGAGAAACAGCCAAGGGAGGGCAATTTATACTAGCACGTACAAGTAAACTGAAAAAATTTGGAATGAATGTGTTTTTTTCCACTATGAGATGACTCATTTTTTGTTTTATTGTTTTTTTTTAAAGTTAGGGGTTATTTTAATTGATGGTCAACACGTAATTCCCATGCATCATGTATCATGAAAGTTCAGTGATCTATGGGAATTTAATAAAAAAATCTGGGGGGAATGATGTGCATTTCTGTCAATTTCTGAACTGTCAAAGAGTAAGACTTGTAGGTTCTATATGTTTAGATGTACACTTTAAGGGCAAGAGGAAAATAGGAAAAACAAGCCAGTTATGAATGTTTAATATACTGTTAATGCATAATTTTATATCCACTTATTCAGAAACTTCTTATCCATATGTTCCCTGCGCTGCCCTTTTAGTAATTAAGGATATTAAATTAGCTTCAACAATGCCCTTTTTCAGAAGGATTTGGGACTGAGCAAAGGACTCCACAAAGAGAAATATTTTTCACATCCTCTGGCTTCCTCTACCCCTAAAATCATATCCAGAGGAGTAAGATTCCTTAAGGCAACACAGAATGTGGCAAAAGGAAAAACTGATGATTATGGCTTCGTTAAGGAAAACCGTGGTAAGAAGATGTTCACCTTTGTTAAGTTCTTCCAGAAACAAAAGGGAACTATTATATCCAGTCTATTTTGGTCAGCAAAATTGCCTGAATCACAGGCTGCTAAACTGATAATCAAAAAGCAGCTCTATTCTCCACAAGACATTCTTATTTCAAAGTCAATCCAGACATCAGCCAAAATTGATATCAGACTATTTAACATTCTGCCTTGCTGTCATTAAACACTGATCTTTTTTGGGGGTCTGACAAGGCGACAACACTGAGATCGTGCCTGTGAGAGTAAAGCCTGACAAAAAAGTCCACTCAAGGTTCCTTGGAATTTGGAAATGTGATTCAAAGGGTGATTCACATGGGCATAAACACTAACCTCATGGTCTATATGAAGCTTATGATCCTTCCAAGCTTGCAATGATTTATATAAGTCTGTGTCACATTGAACAGTGTCATTCTCTAGAATGTAGCATCTGTTCAAAAAAAAGGAAAAGGTCATTATACTGGAGGCAATGACTAGCTGTTGGAAACAGACAACATTACATTCATGAAGATCATTTTTTTGAGCTAAAGAAAGAGGGGGAACTCCCCCACTGCAACCCGAGTAAACAATCTGTGCAATGGAAACTTGAATTACTTGGAGGAAAAAAATACTAAAATACTATAAATATTTTTTTTAAAAAAATAAGTAAAATCTTACAAAGAAGCCTAAGTATATGGCACTTAGACATGTTTGTGGTCTTGAGTATGCATTCCCAGAATTTAGACAAACATTTAACAAAATGTATTAGGCAACCTTGTTCTTAGGTGTAGCGATCCTACAGGTAGTCCTCTACTTACGCCCATTCATTTAGTAACAGTTTGAAGCTGTGATGGCACTGAAAAAAGCGCGTCTCACAACCTCCCACTTGCAATCATTGCAGCATTCCTGCATTGCAGCATTCACTGACCACAATCTGGTGCTTGGCAACCAGTCTGCATTTACAGTGGTTGCAGCATCCCAGCATCACGTAATGGCCATGTGACCTTCCCAGCCAGCTTCTAGGAAACAAAGTCAATGGGGGAAGCCAAATTTGCTTAATGAACGGGGCAAAAATGGTCATAAAATTGCTCACCTGGTGACTCACTTAATAACTGCATTACTTAACAACAGAAGTTCCAGTCTCAACTGTATGGAAAAACTCTAACACTTATATAGTGTATGTTATATTATGTTTAATTGTTAAGTGGACACAAACAGGATCTTATTTGCTGGATTATGAAGCCCTCTTACTATGGGGATTACAGAATGCAGTTAAGAAAATATACATCTAGCCCACTGGGTTAAGCCTGGTGTTTTGCTTGTTTGTTCCCATATATTAAGGCAGAAAAGAAGCATGGCACCTTCCTCTGTAGAGCTCTTGGTGTTCTCCAAGCATGCTTTTGTCATTTCATTACCAGGCTAGGTAATATCATCAGTGCATCGAAGAATAGAATGTCTTGCTTGTTTATATGTAGCCTTGACTGGAGCATATATAAAACCCACAACCTAATAATTAATCTCTTCAAAGACTTACCGGTGTGTCACTTTTATTAAGTTTGGTGTAGTGTTCTCTAAAATGCTACCAGTGCCACTGTATTCCTCCATATCCTTAACATCATCAACTTCTCTTCCTCCTCCTTTTCCTCCACCTGATTCTTGATCATTTTTGTGTTTTGTGATATTCCATGGTAAAATAGGTTGATAGCCATCCTCCAAATCCAAATTATACACCTTTCCATCAAGCTCAACAGACACTGAACGAACTGAACGACTTCGAATGTAGCTCGTTTTGTATTCTACATGAGAAATGAACACAATTTATGTGTATTTAGCAGGTCAGATATGGATTGACAGAAATTTATTGCTAAAAAATTGGTTAGGTCAGAGATGGAAGAATTCTTTATTTCCAAAAATAATTATTTTTTTCAGACAGTGATCTAATTCTATGAAAAGTAATCTATTCCTACATACATTATTCAAAATTTATTATACATTTAATACTACTGGAAACATATCTTTTACTATAATAAGGGCACATCATTTGCTTAGTTCTTGTTAAAAGTTCTATTTTTCATATAATGTTATGATTTCAATTTTTGACAATGTACTTTTGAATATACTGTTGACATTTTATTGAAAATTTATGGAAAATTTATTGTAACTTACTAAGAATGACCAACCACAACCAGCTAAAACTGAATGCATGGATGACTGAATAGATATAAAAGCCAAAGGAAATGAAACTGCAAAAAATGTATCTTGTTTTATATGACAGCTGAGAATAATTTAATTTTATTATGCTTGGAAGGTTTTAGAAAAACTAAATTAACTTTGGACTAGCTTTTCCTGGTGTAAATTATCTTCCAGCTAGTATGAGATCATAGAGTTAGAGAGCTGATATGCGCCTGCTGCAATATTCATTGCTCTAGGATTATGAGTTGGCCTACAGAAGATCTTTAATGAAGATTTTATATGGCCTAAATTTAAGGAAGTAATCAAATAGCTTTTAGTGTATGTTCTTATATAGGGAACATACTTTTTACTGAAATGGTTTATTTCTACATTCTTGCCATGTGATGGCAGCAAAAGTTCAGAAAGTTACAAAAGAAGTAAAAATAAATGATGCTCAACGTGAATGTTTCATGCATTCTAAAGAGCCACAGAAGAACTTTTATTAATGTTTTATGGTGCCTTTTGCTTTCAATTTCCTTTGAAACTGCTTTCCCATCTAGAGAATTCTGAAAAACAGCAACTGAAGACTATTACTCCATATTTCTCATCTCTAGTTACTCTCTCTTTCAACTTTTTTTCCTATTAACTCAGCAAATCCCTGCTCCTTAAACCCCAGTTTCAAGCTTTGTTGTATTCTATTTCTCTTGCTTTCCCTTTCACAATTTACCCATTTGAGTGAAACTCTAGATGGCAATTCCTCTTCCTTCTGGTCATGAAACCCCAGGAACTTCTCCAATTCGAAATTCTCCCTTTCAATTCCCAGAAATTGCCAGCAGTTTCAAAGCTCACTAGATGGATTTTTGGAAACCTAACTGGATGGCTTTACCCTCGCTTCTCAGACTCAGCAGCATTGGGTAGGATAATAGTATTGATTCATATAGAAATCTATATCTATCCACTATTTCTTATTTAATCTCATTTCTACTAATTCATAAGAAGGAGTCACTGTTTGCACAGCATTTAGGAGTGATGGGCCTGTAGCGTTATTCAGAGTATTCACAGAGTACAACAGAATTATTCACCAACCTGGGATTCTGAATTTCCACCTGAGGCTTAGCCAGGTGAATCATAGCTTTAGGGGAAAAATAGGTTCTAATTTATGAAACGTTTGACTAAAATGAGGAAACTCCCTTCCCTTTTAATACTAAGAGGAAATTCTAAGAAGTTACACCCAAAAAGAAGAAACTAAAAAGAGACTTTCTCAGCAGGAATCTGTTTCCTTTGTTATGAACCTTGTGTTTCCATTTGCTGGTATTAAAAAATACACCCCATTGTAAAATCTGAATAGAATATAACATTTATAAATGCTGAACAATTTTCAAACAACAACCAACTAATTACCAAAAACAAATCTGTTGCACTATTTGTCTTTCAAATAATAGATTTTAATACAAACCACACAGGAAGTGGTGTTTTTCAATGAAATTCAAAGAAGCAAATGTCTTTTTTTAAAAAAAAAAAAAATTGACTGATACTGTGGGTGTTCAAAGATTTGTGAACCCTTCTGAATTTTCAATGTTTCTGCATAACTATGATCTAAAATGTGATCTGTTTACCACACAATTTCTAAAACTAGATAAAGAGAACCAATTAAATACATGGGTCAAAACAGCTTATATGTAGCTAGTTGGTCAGAATTAGAGACCTAAATAAAGATAAATGAAAAATAACTTTTCACGACTTTTTAGACCCTAAATTGATAAGTATGCACTTCTATAAACTAAAAAAGGGCTCATTAGATTAACTCTCTCACAAATAGGTTTTTCAGCAGTAGACTAGGGAAAGGATGGGATGATTCTGTAGTTTGTTATAATATTGCACTGCAACACCTGGGACAACTGCAATAATTGCAGAGAAAATGAAGTAATGTTTTCTTAGAAAATCATAAACTTTTACTTCCATAAGTGCACTAGCATTCAACTTATTATCTATTTTCTCATGAAATACCATTCATGAACAATGGGAAATGAAACCCATGCAGAGATATTTTATTCCAAGTTGCTGCCAGAACCTTTTCTTCTTGTGTAAAACAGAGGAGAAATCGGCTGCCTCTAATGAACAAAAAGTGGAGATGATCATTTTTCACTTGTTCTCATCAGCAGACCAGGTGCTACAGATGGCGGTAGACCAGGGCCCACAGATGGCAGCAGACCAGGTGTTACAGACGGTGGCAGACCAGGGCCCACAGATGGCAACAGACAGGTGCTACGGACGGCGGCAGACCAGGGCCTACAGACAGCCGCAGACCAAGTGCTACAGACGGTGGTAGACCAGGGCCTACAGACGGCAGCAGACCAAGTGCTATGGATAATGGTAGACCAGGGCCTGCAGACAGCAAAAACCAAAAAGAGGGATTTTCAAACAACAAACTCATGGAACAGGTGACTGATACTATTGTGGTATACAATACATGTTCCATGTATGTGCTTATGCCCAAAGAACACCCAAACTATACATGCATTAGATGTAAATTATGTAAACTACTGAAGGAAAAAGTAAGGAACTTAGAGGCAACTCTAACCAAATTCCAATCTAGAAAGAAAGCTATACCCAAACTGAACCAATTAATGAACAATTAACTCCCAGAGGATTTGACCCTACTGATAAACCCTTGAAGACAAGTGGAGGTATGTCACACATAGAAAAAAACACAATACTCAAAGAAAGAACAGCATACAACTAACAAACCCCTTCTACCCAATCCAACCCAAGCAGAAACAGCCCCATTAAAACTGACCAATCGATTTCTCCCCTTAGATGGAAACACACAGACCCACAACCTCCCCTCAAAGAAAACAACTTCAAATATCCCTTAAAAAGTCACATCAACAAACACACCAGAGATAAACAGAAAAGCACCCCAGACTGCAGCCCCCCCAAAAGGAAGGCGAATGTTGGTAATAGGAGATTCTATCCTCAAAGAAATAGAATCATCCATCTGCAGACCAGACATACAATCCAGGAAAGTATGTTGTCTCCCTGGAGCAAAAATCAAAGATGTGGCTGAGAACCTAACCAAAATAATTAAGCCTACTGATTACTACCCTTTCCTCCTCCTCCACATTGGGACGAATGACACAACAAAGAACCTGAATACAATAGTGAGAGATTACAAACAACTAGGCAATAAAGTTAAGAAGCTAGGAGCACAAGTAGTGTTCTCATCTGTACTCCCAACTTAAGTCCAACACCCATTGAGGGGAAAAAGAATTCTAGAAATAAACCATTGGCTAAAGGGTTGGTGTCGCCAAGAAAACTTTGGTTTGCTGGATCATGGACTGCATTTCCTATACGAAGAACTCCTGGAAAGGGATGGGCTTTACCTCACGAAAACAGGGAGAAATGTACTCAGGAAAAGACTGGCCCAACTCATCAGGAGTGCTTTAAACTAAAATTGAGGGGAGAGGGTGACCAATCTTTAGAATCTCTAGAACCCAAAACCAATCATAAATCCCAAGACAACAAATCAAACAATGAGGTAGGCAGAGACGAGAAAAACCCAAACAAAGAAAAACCCAAACAACAATCAGGAGATTCAGGAAACATACCCATGGATAGGCATAAAATGCTTTATATAAATGCTTATATAAAAATGCTCAAAGCTTGGGGAACAAACAGGGCGAACTAGAAGCAATAGTACACGAGGAAGTGTATGACATAATTGGCATTTCGTCCCTGGTGGGACGAAACCTGTGAATGGAATGGACTGATGGATGGATACAAATTGTTCAAAAGAAACAGGTTTACAAAAAGAGGAGGGGAAATTGCATTATATGTAAGAGAACACTACATATCTACAGAAATGCACATGATCCAAGATAAAATCTCTCCAGAATGTATATGGGTCAATATAAAAGAGAAAAAAGTGACATTACCATAGGTGTATATTACAGGCCACCCAACCAATCAGAAGAAATAGATGAACTCTTTGCCAACCAGCTAACAAATGTATGTAGGAAGCATACCACAGTAGTAATGGGAGACTTCAACTATCCAGATATCAACTGGGAGACAAACTCTGCAGCGAGTGGGAGATCAAACAGATTCTAACCAACCTAGCCTACAACTTTGTCATCCAAAAAGTGGAGGTGGGAAATAGACGTAAAGCTATACTGGACTTAATTCTAACTAATAGAGAAGAAGTGATAGAGGGAGTTGAAGTTGCCGGAACCTTGGGTGAAAGTGACCACGTCATACTAGAATTTAATATAATGCAAACACTAGCAACAGAAAACAATCCAACCACTGTCCTGAACTTCGAAAGAGCTGACTTTAACAAACTCAGAGAGCAATTTGAAAACATATCCAATTTTCTCTCTGTCCCACCTTATACTAAACAAAAATGAAGTCTGGGTTATTCTAAGTTTTTTTCTCAAGGTGATTTCAATCTCTGGACTGTGTAATCTCTTCTCCGTGCCTTCTATTAATGGCTTGCTCCTTCTTTCCCTCTTTAATCTTTCTTTTCTCCAAAGTCAGCTCTAAATTCTTTTACACCTAAGCAATTTTCTCTGGATGGCCCACATTGCCATTCTTCTTTTAGCTATCAGGATCTAAATATACCTGCTCCTCTCTTTTTGTATGATACTTTTATAATACAGTATATTTTCAGGGAATAGAGCTGGCATTTTAATGAAGACTGCACAGTTATACAGTATGTGAAGAACCCATCTTTCAAGAATGTTTGTTAAAGCACAGGGTTCAGATGAGGAGTGCCCCAACTTCAATAGGGAGAACAGAGCTGTTTCTTCCTTAACAATTTTAAAAATCGTTTTAGGTACATACAGGGCACAATTATTGTGATCTTGGGAGTCCTGTACATTTCAAACAGAGGGAGAAGTCTGTATGGTATCTCAAAATAAATTTAAAATTGATTTATTTTGCCATCCATTTTGGATTCTGAAATTTCATACAAGCCTTAAAATAAATGTGAAAATAGTACACATTGCTTAAACATTATGTGGGATATAGAACAGCAAAGTCCCTCAACTGTTGTCTAAAAGTAGGTGAAATCTAAGAAAAAAAGAGCTATACGGTTAAGACATTATCTAGAAATCTATATTTCCTAGGCTGTCTATTTTAATGAAACATTATATAATGCTTCAGATAAATTGGAAAAGTGATGGTGCTATAAATGCAGTCATTGTTAAAGGACACACATCAATCTGGATCATTCTTATATATATTCTAAAATTCTGTTCAGCTAAATGATTGGGGTAAATCTGGGTTTCCAGACCTATTATTAAACCTTGGTAAGACATTCCTGTAAGGATATTTGTATGATGGATAAAATGTGATTATGGTTGATAAAATGTGCTGAATTTTATTTGTTTCTCCTTCCATGGTATACTGAGATTCTTTTCATTTATTATTTGCATGCATTGTTACTCAAAACAGATGTAATTAATACATGCATTTTGTTCCTTTGTAAAACTACTACAATTTATGGTGCATAATGTATTTTAATGTATGTCTTGAAAGGATATATATTCTCAATGTTTCTGTTATAGCCAATTTTATATCTGGATCCCATCACTGTTCTCCTTTCTTTAAAATGGATGCTGGGATTTTTTAAAAGAAGAATGTTGAAAAGGGAGTACATAGAAATAAACATAATCAGATGTCAATGTAACTTCATTTGTAGTTATTTTACAACCAAAATCTAAATTATTGAGTGTCAGATGACATACTTTTTTAAGCTGCCACGTTACACAGGATGGAACAGTAAAGAATGGCAGTTAACATCACAAATTGACCACAAGATTTTTTTTGTTTTGTTTGTTTTTGCAACATATAGAGGAAACATTCACACATCCATGTACAATTTATAATTTTGTTTCTTTTCCAAACAGCTTATGGGACCTTATGCTGAAATGAAACTCTAGAAATGCAATAACAGTAATTGTGAGAGGGACCTTGGAGTCCTAGTGGTCGATCACTTAAACATGAGTCAGCAGTGTGCGGCAGCAGCCAAAAAAGCTAATACAATCCTTGGTTATATAAACAGAGGCATAGAATCTAAATCACATGAAGTATTATATAAAGTTATAGTAAGGCCACATCTGGAATACTGCATCCAGTTTTGGTCACCACATTATAAAAAAGATGTTGAGACTTTGGAAAAAGTGCAAAGAAGAGCAACTAAGATGATTAAAGGCCTGGAGACTAAAACATATGCTGAACGGTTGTAGGATTTTGGAATGACCAATCTAGAGAAAAGAAGGTCCAAGGGGGACGTGATAGTATTTGAGTGCCACAAGAACCAGAATGCAAGACAAGAAACAACAGATGGAAACTAATCAAGGAGAGAAGCAACCTGGAATTAAGGAGAAACTTCCTAGAAGTGAGGACAGCTTGCCTTCAGACATTGTGGGTGCTTCATCACTTGAGGTTTTTAAGAAGAGACTGGACAACCACTTGTCTGAAATGATATAGGGACTACTGCTTGAGCAGGGGACTAGACTAGAAGACGCTTCCAGCTCTATTCTGATTGAATAAATGTATATGAATATCAGCAATATATTTGATATTTCCATATAATTAGATTTTGGGGCCCTGGGAAATCTTAATGCTTAAGAATGTTTTTAGGCTTAATTATATTCAAATTATATGAGTATAAAATATAGTTTGCATTGAAAACAGATTTACACTAGGTAGACTAGAAAATAATAGCAGATTTAATATGATCTGTGATGCTTTAGGTCATCTTCAGAAAATGAGGGATTTCTACCTCCAGCGTCTAAGTGAAAAACAGGAAATCTAATGTGTGAAAATTTGATGTTGTCTTAGGAACAATGGAAGAGGAAGATCATTAAGAGCAAAACAAAGTCTTTGTGCTCAGAAGATCCCAAGTTCAGTCCTAGATATATCTAGGTATAATGAAAATACTATCTAACTCAAACCTCTATATTTTCTACTAATGACTCATAAGTATAAACAGCTTCTTATGCTCCAAAGAAATTTACGCCACTTACTTTTGTCATTTTCAAAATTCTGAAATAGCTTCATCTCGGTGCCTATACAATACAGAATAGTTTGTAATCCTTATACCCTGCAGTTCCACTAGCCATTTCTGGTGAGCCAAGCCAGTTGCTAATGTGCATAAAGCAGCCTGTTGCATCTAAAGTCAGAGATGCAGCTTGGTCTCAAACTATGACATGTTCTCTGAGAATCTCTCCAGTTTCCGCATGCAGAGAAAAGTGGATAATATCCACTCTTCCTCCTCTTAGTTTTATTTGCTTGTGAGAGAAATAACAAAGGAAGAAGGGAGAAAATCTCCCCTACAGCACCAAAACATGACATTTATGTGTTGGAAAATGTTCAGTCCCAGACAAAGCATTAACTACCTGGAAAAAAAAACATCTGGATCGTGTACAGCAAATGAATTAACTACTGTGCATTTATTATGTGAATGGAAGATTATTTGGAAAGGCCCTCAGGTTTCTGATACTGAAGGCTGAGAGACATAATTGCATAGCTTAATCGGGATGCCACAGGGATATTTAAAAAGTTGCTAATAAATTTTTTATGGAGTTCTTTATCTGGTTTTAAATTTTATAAGTGGCGTTCAGATATCTTCAGCATAATGCAGCAGTTTTATTGTTTATCATGTTATGCTAAAATTATGAAATGAGCTATATTTAGGGTTATAATTTTTAAACAATTTAACTGAACCACAAGCTTAAGCATTATTTAAAGATTTTGCCATGCATTCTTGGCAGTTGCCGTAGCTGGTACCTTGTACCTGAGAACCAGTAATTTTATTCACCTAAAAATTAGCTTAGTAGTTACTAATCAGCTTGCAAGGCAAATATAAAGGAAGAAAATCGATTTAAACTCCCTGTTTGAAGCTTGTGCCAGGTCATTACTGAGAAAGTCTAATCTGCTAAATAATTAAAGCTCTGCACTTGTGAAGCGAGACGAAAGCAACTTTACAGACGAATAATAATTCTGAGCTGCTGTTGGGCTCTTTTAATCTATAATTAAACTATGCACACTTCAAATGCATGTCTGTGCGTTTGTGTGTTGATTTTCAGCTGACTCAAGTTAAAGAAGAGCCTGTAGAATAGGTTATGCCACAAAGTGCCTGAGCCTTGCCAAAGAAAATCAGCAGTTTTTGGAGCCAGCTCCACTTTAATGTGAAAAGAAAACGTTGTATGGGAGCAACAGCTTTGGGAACAACTTCTACCTGTGCTCTTATTATGGATAAATAATGCTCCAATACCCTGAGAACTAGTCAAGTGCAGAACCCAGGACTATTGTAGTTTCTAAAAAGGAATAATGGATATTACCACTGCCTACTTTTGAGATGTACAGATACATACAAATAGTTACTAATCCAGCATTTATCATGGTGCTTAAATAAGCACCCACTTAGTTGGTACTTATTTAAGCACCCTGATAAATGCTAGACTAACTTGGCCAGAGAAGTTACTGTATATAAACAGGGCACAAACCCCACACTCACTACACTGATGATGTTACCTAGTTTGGTAATGAAATGTTTGCAAGCAAACAACCAAGCTCAGAAAGATCCAAAAACTCCACAGTTCAACCCTGACTTATAAATCTCCTCCTGATTACAAGATGCTGAGAGTGAGGGCACTAGAGGAAGAGTGAGCAACTTAACGTCCAACAATCCATAACTGAAAATTGACTACTGTGCATAATTCTTAACTATGGTGGCTGAGTGATTAAGATGGTTGGGCTTATCAATCAGAAGGCTAAGCACTGCCCCCATTTAGCTTGAAGGTAAATGTTGATTGGGTAGGGCTACTTGCTTAGTGAATTTATTTGCTTTATAATCCATAAACATTTAATTTTTTTCTTTCTCTTTTCCCTTTCCGTTTCTATTACAATGGCTCTTTCCTCTCCATTTGATTTTTTTTCTCATTTTTTGGTGGTTGTGCTGGAGGGAGGAGAAAGCATGTTTATGTCTACTGTGGAAGAGAGAATAGTTGGCTTCTGCAGACAGGGGACCAATTAATTTTATAAATGGTATATGATATTTTACTAAGAATTAATTTTAACATTAGTTATTATTCAGTTAATTCGAATTTGTCAACTTAGAAGTCTATGTTTAACTATAAACGAAGTAAATTTCTCCCTATTCCTAAGAAGCAAGCAAAGCTGATACTCAAGTGTCCTCATTTATCTACTTCTAATTAGTTCTGGAATCCTCATTATAAAATGTACTACAAGTGTTGGAAACATCCCATGTATCTTCGTATTTTGCATTTTTACATAAAAACTATATCATACTTTTATGCTGAGGTCTGCAAAAAATGTTGCTTTTTTAAAAGATTCTTGTGGTTAAAATATTTCAAACATATACAAAATAAATAACAGTCACAATCATATGGCAGCACTGAGCAGACTTTATCTGATCGTGAAAAAAAATCTAAACAATATCAGACCTAATTAGCACCCAGACTGGAGACAATCAGGAAATCCTAGTGTAGGATGATAGACTGGGAGTCAAAAGCGCCTCTAGGAAGACAGAATGGCAGACCACTGTTGCATTGTTTATGTAGCCATTAGGAGGCAAATTCAGCTTTAATGAGATGTTACTTTTATCTAGATCTGTAACAGACACTTTGCGTTGAATTCAATTATGACTGTCTTCTGAAATTAGATCAGTATAGATTCTTCTTTTTAGCACCCCATGAAATCTGCTGTTAAATTTTGAAGGTTCTGTAGAGCAGGGGTCCCCAACCCCTGGACCATGGACCATTCACAACTGAGTGGGGCGCACACAGCTCCATTTGTACAAGTGGCAGGTATGTGCTCACACAAATGAAGTTGCATGCACATACTGCTCACACAGAACCATACCCTCTCCCCCCCGCCAGTCCACAAAACCGGAAAGGTTGGAGACCGCTGCTCTATAGAGCAGGAGGAGAAAGAGAGGGCAGGGAAGATCCACTGCAAAAATCAACATTCACAAGTGCAACATTGGATGTGGTCCACTGCTTCAAATGTATTGATCTCTAAATCTAAGCAGACCTATTTTTTCTGTATGAGACTGCTCGTTCACTAAGATCTATGAGAGATTTTCTCCTCTGTCAAGGAGTGGCTTGTGAGGAGTTTGGAAAAAGCATTTACTATGGTCAATGCACTGCAAACTTTTCATTACTGTGCAAACTTCTTTTTGATTGATGGGTGTGTTATTTGCTAAACCCTTGAAAAATGAATTGTTGTTTACTTTATTCACTACTCTCCCAAGTTTGAGTTATTTTGTATTACTGAGACATTTTTAATCTGGAGATTTTTTTAGTATAAACTTTGCTTAATTTCTTAAATATATAGATTTAAATAGGTTAGTTATTTAGAATTTTTTCCGCCATCACAGAAACCCCCAAGAACTTCACTTACTCTTCTTAGAGAATAATTTCTTTCGCCGTCCAATGGGACTCAGCTTGTATTCATTCTCATCACAGCTGCAGTCCTCATTATTCTTGCTGTAATACTTGGGCAGAAGATTGGAGATTCCTTTACTACTGTCTGGAGCCATAAGGCTAGCTAGGCCTTTGCATTTATGCAACTTCAACTTCCCATTGGCATCTTCCACACACTGCCATTTCTGGAAAAGCAATAAAAAAAGAAATAATGGAATAGTAAAGAACATATTCCTTCCATATACCTTTATATTTGAAATTAGTTGGTATTATCAACAAGGTGGAAACATAGGATAGTGGAGAAAATCATGCTTAAAAGAGGACTTCCTTATATTTGTGAACCTGTGGTCCAGATTGTGTGAAGTTTTCTGCAGCCAATCAAAAAAGGTAATAGAGCAGGATATGTTCTTTTCTCAAACAACAACTTTCAAGAAGCAGTATCAGAGCAGAATAAGCACTCTTCTAGAATAGAGTGCTTCTTGTTCAATTAAATACTTTGCGATATAGAGAGTTGTGCTTTCCTATTTGGTTTCCTCTCTCTAATCTACTAATTCTTAAGTAGAGAGGTGTCAGTTCTTCCATCTTCGGCTTGGCACCCTACTGGCATCCTGGCATCAAAGGCTAGGAGGTAAGTGTGGGAAAGGAGCACAAATGGGCAATAAATATGTATGGGGATGTGATGGGAAATAGGAAGGCGGGGGGAATGACAGCTTGACAAAGACCAGGAAAGCACAGAACCAGTTTGTGCCAGCACTCAAGGCCATGCACTCTGAGATTGGAATGCAGTCTACCCCAAACATCTCAGTGTTCTCAAAACACCTAGGCAGACTCTTCATTGGCTGAAGATGAACTGGTTATCGGGGGAGGGCTGGGATGAGGGAAAAAATCTGTAACTTTTTGCATGGGAAATTTAGTTCTAGCCTGACTTTACTACAGCCACTAGCCTTTAGTAAAAGAACCTATTACTTCACCAAAATGGAGTCGAGGATCTTTCTTTCCGAAGGGACCTGACTGGGGCAGGTCTGACATGAAGAACAGTTGGTTGGTATTATAAAACATGAACACTGACCCTAGCGATCATGGAAACCAGTGCAAAATTTATAGAGCCAAAATGTACATGGGTGCTGTAAATGTCTACATGCACAAATGCATGCACATGCACACGCACACCCTCATACACCAATATATATTGAAGACAAACACAAATCAAACAGTCAGAAACTAAAAAAGGAGTCTAAATGAACCACAACCAAACCTTGTTTTTCAAAACAAACAAGACCTTTCTTGCAGTTTGGTTCAAAAACTGAAGTCTGGAAGTATGAACAAAAGAAAAAAAAACCATTGTACCACCTCTGCCTGGAGCAACTGATGAGGAAAGATGCCAATGATTATAGAATAAACTGAACAAAGCATCACTAAGGTAGCACTCATCAACAACTGCAGTTGTTCTATTGTGAGGCAAGAACAATGATGCCATCTAGTTATTTTTTCAACAAGTATGAGCTTGTAAAATTTTCTGGAGACAATTCATGGTTTGTAATGAAAAAGGTTAAGAAAGCAAAGATAATTGGGGGAGGAGGGTTATAAAATACTTACAATTGTTTAATTTTTACTTAAAAAATCAAAATAACAGTGGTATAATAAAACTGTAGGATGCTTCTTCAAAATGGATATTACATCAAACAAAAACAAGGGAAAAACATACTTTTTTAAAAAAAAACAAACCCACTTACTACTACTGTAAGCACATTATAATTTTAGAATGGTAGAAAATTTAAATTCACAATAAAAATGGAAATTTTCCTTTCTGAGTTTTTATAGATCTTCTAGACTGGATCTGCATTAAATGGTAGTTATTCTGCACCTCCTATTGAAAGATACCAGAATTTCAAGTGATCCAATAACAAAAGAGAGTGATAATTCAGAAAAGGTAAATCTCTCCCCTCCCATCCACCCAACCACCCCAGTACATAGGTTATAGAATACAATTCACCATCCACCCAACCACCCCAGTACATAGGTTATAAAATACAATTCATTACAACTTTATGTTGTAATGATAACCATCAACTTGGAAAGCTTTATAAAAGGATTAAACAAATTTATGGATGATGTATTAATATTATCATAAAGTAATAATCACAATAGCTACACAGTACAACTAATCATTGTTAACAGCTATGTAAGTTTTCTAGAGACTGTTGGGGAATATCCTTTAGCACTGCATAATGTGGAAATACAATAGTAGACTAGATTTTTTAAATAAATCTTTATTGATTAGCCCTTGGGCCATATCAAAGTGCAAAATTCCAGCAACAAATTATTACTAAAGTTTGATAAAAGCAATTTAAAATGAAATTTGATAAAATACAGTTTAAAATGGAATTAGAGTAAAATACGACTTAAAATGAAATTGGAATAAAATACAGTCTAAAATGAAATTAAAATAGAGTACAGTAATTTAAAATATAGATAAAATATGATAAAATTATATCTTGGAGTCACCCTTGCAATCTAGTAGACTAGATAATCTTTGGTCTTATCAAACCCAGCTCTTTATATTTTTCTATTACCATCTGAGGGAACTCAATTTAACATGCTCGAAATCACACCTCAATGAATAGAGTTTGCAAGAGAAAATGGATCCTATAATAATAATAATAATAATAATAATAATAATAATAATAATAATAGTAAAGTTGGAAGGGACTTTGAAGGTCATCTAGTCCAACCCCCTGCTCAGGCAGGAAACCCTATACCATTTCAGACAAATGGCTGTCCAGTCTCTTCTTAAAAACTTCCAGTGTTGGAGCATTCACCGCTTCTGGAGGCAGGTTGTTCCACTGGTTAATTGTTCTCACTGTCAGGAAGTTTCTCCTTAGTTCTAGATTGCTTCTCTCCTTGATTAGTNTTCTATTCTATTCTATTCTATTCTATTCTATTCTATTCTAATTAGTTTGCTTTGTATATGCAGACTGGATTAATCAGGCAGGATGGAATCACAATTTACTAAATATGCTTTCAAATCAGTTGAATCACCCAGATTCTGGAAAGATTTTCAACCTTAGTGTACAGATATTTTAAGGTTCTTGAATTTTTCAGGATGCTATAAAGCTAAAAATTGTAAAAAATAATATTAATATTTTATGGTGCATTTCATATTAAAGTGAATATTGCAACAGAAAAAACCTTCAATTATAATTTTGAATATGAGCAGAGAAAATAACTAGTGAAAATGACTACCAACTAATGAAATGCCCATAGTCATGTAATGTAGATGTACATTCTGTGAATCCTTTCCTTTCCTTTCCTTTCCTTTCCTTTCCTTTCCCCTTCCTGTCCCTCTTTACCTTATGATTTGTTGTCTTTGTGATCCAAAGTATTCTCAAGGCCTTTCTCTAGCATCACAATTTAAAGACATCCCTCTTTTCTTTGTTCAGCATTTCTGATGGTTCTGTTTTCACAGCCATACATTATAGGTGGGAAAACCATGGCCTTGATTTGTGATTCATGTGATGTCTCTGTATTTTAAATTTTGCTTAGATCTGTCATAGTCCTTCTCCTAAATAGTAGATAATGCTCCATTTCATGGGCATTTCCAGCACTGTATGTTTTTGAACCCAGAAAGTTAAATTTGGATGTTACTTCAACTTTAACTACTTGCTTTGGGTTGCCTTTTGGCTTTGATATAATCTTAGGGGGGGTTGTTGTTTTTTTTAAACAGCCTGGAGCAATGTTTTTCCCAGCAATTTAATTCCAATTATATTTCTTTTAGTCCAGCATTTCTGATGATATATTCTCCATGGAAATTAAACTAATGAGGTGAATCTTCTTGCCCCCATGTCTTTGTTTTAAACTAATTTGTTAAATAATAATAATAATAATAGTAAAGTTGGAAGGGACCTTGGAGGTCATCTAGTCCAACCCCCTGCTCAGGCAGGAAAATCTATACCATTTTGGACAAATGGCTGTCCTGTCTCTTCTTAAAAGCCTCCAGTGTTGGAGCATTCACCGCTTCTGGAGGCAGGTTATTCCACTGGTTAATTGTTCTAACTGTCAGGAAGTTTCTCCTTAGTTCTAGGTTGCTTCTCTCCTTGATTAGTTTCCACTCATTGCTTCTTGTCTTGCCTTGAGGCGCCTTGGAAAATAGCTTGACACCCTCTTCTTTGTGGCAGCCCCTGAGATATTGGAATACTGCTATCATGTCCCCCCTCGTCCTTCTCTTCATTAAACTAGACATACCCAATTCCAGCAACCGTTCCTCATATGCTTTAGCCTCCAGTTCCCTAATTATCTTTGTTGCTCTTCTCTGTACTCTTTCTAGAGTCTCAACATCTTTTTTACATCGCAGTGACCAAAACTGGATGCAGTATTCCAAGTGTGGCCTTACCAAGGCATTGTAAAGTGGTATTAACACTTCACGTGATCTTGATTCTATCCCTCTGTTAATGCAGCCTAGCACTGCGTTGGCCTTTTTGGCAGCTGCAGCACACTGCTGGCTCATATTTAGGTGATTCTCCACTAGGACTCCGAGATCCCTCTCACAGTTACTACTATTGAGGAAGATACCCCCTATACTATACCTGTGCATTTGGTTTTTCTTGCCTAAATGTAGAACCTTACTTTTTTCACCATTGAATTTCATTTTGTTAGATAGTGCCCAGTGTTCAAGTCTTTCCAGATCCTTCTGTATCTTAAGCCTGTCTTCTGGAGTGTTGGCTATTCCTGCCAGCTTGGTGTCGTCTGCAAATTTGATGAGTTCCCCATCTATCCCCTCGTCCAAATCGTTGATATAGATATTGAAGAGCACTGGGCCCAGAACAGAGCCCTGGGGCACCCCACTACACACTTCCCTCCATGTAGATGCAGTTCCATTGAGGACCACACGCTAGTACGGCCGGTCAGCCAGCTACGGATCCATCTGGTGGTGGTGCTTTCTACCCCACATTTTTCTATCTTGTCAAGTAGTAGGTTGTGATCTACTTTATCAAATGCCTTACTGAAGTCCAAGTAAATTATGTCCACAGCATTCCTCTGATCCACTAATTTTGTCACTTGGTCAAAGAATGCAATAAGATTTGTCTGGCATCCAGGATCTTCATAGGTATTGAGGTCAGGCTGATAGGTCTGTAATTTCCTGGGTCCATTTTTTCCCTTTTTTGTAGATGGGAACTACATCAGCTCTTTTCCAGTCCTCTGGTAGTTCCCCTAGTAATTGCTGCTTCCTGATCACCATGTAAATTCTTCAAGCTCAAAATCTCATGTTTAATGACAAACCAGAATTTTTCCTGTCTAAAATTTCTTTATAATTGAATGCCCAATTAAAATTCAAGCTAAAAACAAAGAAAATTAGGAAGGAAGAGCAGAGTAGGACATTTAAAGTTCCCCATTAGTATTTACCACCTGAACAACAAATTAATGAGATTGACAAATTAATGGTCACATTTTTCTATA